>NC_091557.1:3522540-3535040 GCF_042767895.1 Penaeus vannamei | reverse complement strand
GGAGAGGGTGAGAATGAATGAGAAAAGAGAGGGGGTGAGGGGGGGGGGGTCAGGATGTGATTTCCCTCTTAAAATCTTTCGTTTCCTCTCTTGAACTCGCCAACGTGGGGCTATTATTGTTATTATTATCGTTTTCTTCTTCTCTCTCTTTCCTCATTCGTTGTTTTGTCGGCGTTGGGAATGCTGATTTGCCTTGTTTTGATTTTCTATATTTTTATGTTTTTATTTATTTTTTATTACTATTATTTTTTTTTTGGGGGGGGGGGGTTTAGGGTTTGTTTGTTTGTTTTGTTTGATTTTGTCGATCTTTTCTCGATTTGAAATTTTCTTTTTCTCTCTGTTGTCCTTCCTTCTGTATATTTTTCCTCCGCTGTTTTCGCCTCCTCCTCATCTTCTTGTACATTCTCTGTCTCTCTCACTCTTTCTTTCTTTCTTTCTTTCTCTCTCTCTGTCGCTCTCTCTCTCTCTCTCTGCTCTCTTCTGCTCTTCTCTCTCTCTCTCCTTTTCTTTCTCTCTCTCTCTCTCTCTCTTCCTTTCTTTCTTTCTGTCTTTCTTTTTTTCTTCTTTTCTCTCTCTCTCTTTCTTTTCTCTCCCTCTCTTCTCTTTCTTTCTTTCTCTCTCTTTCTCTTCTCTTCTCTCTCTCTCTCTTCTTCTTCTTTCTTTCTTTCTTTCTTTCTTTCTTCTCTTTCTTTCTTTCTTTCTCTTCTCTCTCTCTCTCTCTCTGTCTCTCTCTCTCTCTATCTCTCTCTCTCTCTCTCCTCTTATTTCTATCTATCATTCATCCCCTTCTTGTTTCTTTCTTCTTCTTTTATGCCCTCCTCCTCCTGTTCTTTTACCTCTTTTTACTCATTTTCCTAATATCATCACATGTCTAATCTATTTTCTTATTTGCTATTTTTTCCTACTCATCCACTTTTGAGAGAAAGAAAGAAAGAAAGGAAAGGTATATCATGATAAAAAATGTAATAGTAATTTTAATCTGAAAAAAAATTCTTTCAATATAATTTTTAATAGTCCTGAACTTAACTTATTATAGAACAAGTAGTTAGACATTTACGAAAAAAAAGACTTAGATATTTATGCATCAATAGCAATGGCTATGCAATTTCGAGTCTTCACAATATGCATGAGATACTAAGACAGTAATTCTCTCACGAAAAAAAGAAATGAAAGAAAGAAAGAAAGAAAGAGAGAAAGAAAGAAAGATAGATAGAGAAAGAAAGCAAGAAAGATAGATAGAAAGAAAGACAGAAAGAAAGAAAGAAAGAAAGATAGAAAAATAGATAGAAAGAAAGAAAAAAAGAAAGACAGAAAGAAAGAAAAAAGAAAGACAGAAAGAAAGAAAGATAGAAAAAGAAAGAAGAAGAAGAAGAAGAAGAAAAAAAAAAACACGCAAATCCAAATATTGCAAGAATAGGCATCATGACCCTCCCATATCATATCATCCTACTTTACTATATCAAAAACTCGTAGGCCTATATAGACCTTTTTATACCATCGAGGTTCTATTGACCGGATAGGCCTTGAAAACAGCAAAAGGGGGGGGGGTAGAACATTGAATTCTGATAAACTTTTGTTGTTTCACATCTATTGTATTTCTCATTTCTCTCTCATTTCACCTGTTCTAATTCACCAAAGAGGTCTTGCAAAAAAAAAACAGAAAAAAAAATGTTAGGCCTATCCTTCTGGCGTCGATCACGTGACTGAATAACTGGTATTTAGAGGAATGTGTGAATATATTCTCACCCTCTTGGTTTGTTTAGATTATCATCATTATTATGTGTGTTGTTATTAATCAGCATTGCTTCTATTAGTAATACTCTTAGTATCATTGTTGTCATTATTGTTATTGTCAATAATATTATTTCTTTCATTATCATAATTATCGTTTTTATGATCATTGTCATTATTATTATCATTATCCTCATCTATCATCATTATTATCATCATTATCATTATCATCCACATCATCATCCTTATTATTATTATCATTATTATTATCATGATTAACATTATGACTATTATTACTATTAGAAGAAGTATATTGTTATCGTTTTTATTATCACGATTACTATTATTATTATCATTGTTATCTTTATTCTCTCACAGTAGAAAGAGAGATAGAGATAGATAGATAGATAGATAGAAAGTGTGGGAGAGAGGAACACAGAAAATATGGAGAGAGAGAGAGAGAGAAAGAGAGAGAGAGAGGACGCGGAAAAAGATGAAGAAATAGAGAAAGAGAGAGAGAGGGAGGGAGGGAGCGAGAGAGAGAGAGAGATGGAAATTGATGGAAAATGATGGAGAGAGAGAGAGAGGTAAGAGGACATGGAAAAGATGAAGAAATAGTAGAAAGAGAGAGGGAGAGAGAGAGAGAGAGAGAGAGATGTTTATAGAGAGAGAGAGAGAGAGAGAGAGAGAGAGAGAGATAGAGAAAGAGAGAGAGAGAGAGAGAGAGTGAGAGAGAGAGAGAGAGAGAGAGAGAGAGAGAGAAGAGAAAGAGAGAGAGAGAGATAGAGAGAGAGAGAGAGAGAGAGAGAGAGAGAGGGGAGAGAGAGCGAAGAGAAGAGAAAGACGCAGAAAAATATGGAGAAAGAGAGAGTAAGAGATAGATAGATAGATATAGAGAGAGAGAGAGATAAGAGAGAGAAGAGAGAGACGCAGAAAAATATGGAGAAAGAGAGAGATGAGAAGATAGATAAAAAGATAGATAGATAGATAGATAGATAGATAGATAGATAGAGAGAGAGAGAGAGAGAGAGAGAGAGAGAGAGAGAGAGAGAGAGAGAGAGAGAGAGAGAGAAGGGAAGAGAGAGAGAGAGAGAGAGAGAGAGAGAGAGAGAAGAGAGAGACGCATGAAAAGATTTAGAAAGAGAGAGATAGAGAGAGAGAGACGCGCCAAAAAAAGAGTAGAAGAAAGAGAGAACGAGAGAAAAGAGAACAAACAAGCGAAGAAAGAAGAGGAATGTATGGGCTTACCAGCGTGAGAGAAAGAATGGTCCGCCATTGTGAGAGGGGATGGGGGAATAGAGTCTCCAGGTAGGGGGGATAGAGGGTCTTTATAGTGGAAGGAGAGGGGGGAAGGGGAAGAGAGGGAAGGAGGAGGGAAAGAGGAGAAGAGGGAGGGGGAAGAGGGAAGGGGAAGAGGGAGGAGAGGGAGAGGGGAAGAGAGAAGAGGGAGGGAGGGGAGGGGAAAGGGAAGAAGGAGGGAGGGAGGGGGAGGACTGAAGAGGATGAGCGATAATGAGAGGTGGAAGGGGGGGGAGGGAGGGGAGTGGGGGAGACTGCAAACTTCCAGCTCTAATTAAAGCAAAGAGTTAGGGAGGAGGTGGAATGCAGTCTCCCTTCCTCTCTCTTATCTCACTGACAGTCCTCACTTGTCCCCGTTCCCAACCGGTATCCCCATATGCGGCCCTTTCTCCTTAGTTATCATCACCCCCTTTTTTCTGTCTTATTTTCGTTTTTCGTTTTTCGATTTATTTTTATATTTGTTTTTTATTTATTCCTTCTCTTTCTTCTATTTTTCTGATTTTCTTTCTCTTCGATTTTTTATTTTTTTTCTATTCCATCTGTCTTCTTTCTTTATATTCTCATTATTTCCCTTATCTATTTCTTTCTCTCTCTCTTTCTTTTTTTTACCAATAAATTTAATTGACCGCTCAAAATAAGCAAACACAACCAAACACACATACACAAAAACACACACAGAAACACACAAATACACACACACACAGAAACACACGCACAAACAAACACACACGCAAATACAGACACACACACACACACAAACACACGTCCCTCCTCCCTACCACATGCAAACACACAGACACACACACACGCGCGCAAACACACACACACACGTCCCTCCTCCCTACCACATGCAAACACACACACACAGACACACACGCACACACACGAACCTCCCCAACAAAATAGCTGAAACTGTCTTCGTTCACCGCCGTTAAAGGAGACAAGGCGAGAATTTGTGGATCCGCCACACATAATTTCACATCAAGCCAAGTTTAACAGGTGCATGCGGGACTGTCAGCGACTCGATAAAATTTGGCAATCTTTTTCTAAATCCGCGCTGGGTTTGGCTTAATCTTCGGCGAATATCGGAGAATAATCATGATTTGAAGGGTGTTCACTTTCCCTTATTTGTGGGAGTTGCGAATCGCGGGTTGGAGGAGTGGGGGGAGGGGCGATAGGAGAGGAATAATGGCGGGGAGAGGGGGGGAAGGGGGGAGGGGAGGGGGGCAGAAAGATACAAGATCAATTAAATTTTTCTGTATATGGATGTGAACACAACTAAAAGGAGAGACAAAAATTGGTAAATATTTAAAAATAAGAATAAAACTATTACTAACTTGAACTAACCAAAGATACTGACAATTGTTAAATGAATCATATCTAATGTAAATAGAAAATGAATTTAGGAGTAATATTAGAAGGAGACACGTACAAATTAACTAATCTAAATGTTACCTATACAACTGATATCATATAATGAATATACAGCTGTTGTTACTCTACCCCACATAATATAATTCAGTTTAATCTGTATGTAACCTCACCTAATATTTATTCTTAATTCGGATAATCAATGACTCAGGTCTGTATGTAATCTCACTTAATATTTCTAATAAATCCTGATAATAAATGACTCAAAATGGAATTAGGAAGGACTGATACCCGCATTATGGGCAAATGTTCCCTGTTCTTCTTCTTATTATTATTATTATTTTGTTATTTTTACTTTTATCTATTTTTTTAGTTTAGTCCTTTATTTACCATCCTGGCTAAGTAAACAGGCGTGGGCAAGCAGTGGTACCTTTGATGCATTGTCAAAGCATTATATAATAGTATTACAGTGGAAATTTATACTATAACATTATTACCATCTATACTACATCATTTAAAAGAAAAGAACAATCACAGTAATTTATATTTTTTAAATAGTAATTTATAGATTCTGACCGAAGACTTTGGAGGAAAACCTGAAAGAACAGGAACATTGAAAACAAAAATAAAGCAAATAATAATTAAATATTTGGAGATCTTGAACTGTTTTTTGATTGCGAAAATATTTTTCTGCACTTAAGTTGGGAGAAGGTACTCACACGAGCATTAAAAAGTGCATGATCTTTGCAATATACCCAAAATTCTATAATTGATGAGATTTTAATAATAATAATAGTAATTAATAATAATAATAGCAATTAATAATAAAAATAGTAATAATTCTATAATTGATGAAATGTTCACAGTAAATTGTGTCGGTTATGTTTTATCAATTCTATACTTATTTGGAAAGTTCACAGAGGCAAACAACTATAAATCCAAGAATATTAAACATGAAAAACATATTTTGTAATTTTTTTCTCTTCCTCGCAAAATAATCGACCGTTTATAAACCTTCACACTCGCCTAATCCAAATCTCAGCCGGGATTAGAAACTGAATCTCTTCGAGGTTTCGCTCACTCTCAGCCGGGGGGGGGGGGGAAGACGAGAAATTAATATCATCTTCTACATCTTTCTCTATGTATGTGAACTTTGGCAATATCAAGGATGAAACAAATTAGATATTAATTAAATTTTTGAGAGAAAAAAAACGGCATGGAAAGGTTGAATTACGAGAATAAATGTTACTTTTGATAATAATGAGATCCGTATGAACATATTTTTTGCAATGAACATCCATTTTTATCATGTAACACAATATAGACTGAATTAAAGAAAATCAACCACAATACACATATTTCTTATCATTATATCTACATAGCACAAGATAACATATTATGGACAAATTTAAAGGTGTAGAAACGTGCAAACATTTAACACGTTTTAAAATCTTGAATACGTTTGTGAGGCCAAGATCTGCTCAAGAAAATGTGTATTGTGAATTGCCTCACAAATCAGTTTTAAAACCAAACACATATAAACACACAAACATATACACACGCACACGCCTGCGCGCTCATATATATATATATATATATATATATATATATATATATATATATATATATATATATATATATATATATATATATATATATATATATTTATATGCATATGTCTATATGTATTGGCCCGGGCGCGCGTGCATATATATATATATATATATATATATATATATATATATATATATATATATATATATATATATATATATATATATATATATATATATATAGAGAGAGAGAGAGAGAGAGAGAGAGAGAGAGAGAGAGAGAGAGAGAGAGAGAGAGAGAGATAAATATATATACATATATATAGATATAGATATATACATATACATATATATAGATATAGATATATATATATATATATACATATACATATATAGAGAGATAGATATAGATATATATCATACAATTATGAACGGTATGACAGCTAGTTAGATTAGTTAAATTCAAGGCCCTCAGATGATGCCTTGCCCGACACCAGAAGAGACGGAAAAGGGAGGACACACTGAGTCTAATTTATCGGGTATTCTGGGTGCCGCTGACCCGATAGTATTGTGGGAAGGGAATATGCGCTTTCCATTATTTGATGTGGGACTCTGCTGTCATTTCATACTGAATATTCTGTTGAGGAGGACTAGTATTTTATGAGGGACATATTACGTTATGAGGGACTTATGAGGGAAAATGTTGTAGTGAAGGAACAGGAGCGTCACCATTTTGTGTTGGATTTTACTGATACTTTGATCCGAATATTCTACTCGTATGGTCATACATGTATCAGTATTTTATGTCGGACTTTGCGAACATATTTGATTCGAAAATGCTGCAACAATTTTATTTTATTTTATTATTTTTTATTTATTTATTTATTTATTTATTTATTTTATTTTATTATTATTATTTTTTATTTATTTATTTATTTTTTTTTTTTGACACGAAAATTCTCTTAGCAATGCATTGTGAGCGACAGCATTTCATGTCGAACTTTTCTAACATTTTTTTGACAGAATCAGATAATATTTTCAATATTCTTGATGCTACAGCTGTTATGCAGACCAGCGGTTTCGTGACAAATAAAGATGTGAAAGGCTCCGAATTATCTTAATAACCTAATGTGCTGTGTTTTCAACGATGCAACATGATACAAGACGGTTCATTTTGAGTTCAAAGATGCTGATGCATTAAAGAATTTTTCACGAGATAGAAGTGATTAAGACTTGATAAGAAAATTCACTGATAAGTCTTCAGGTGAAAAGGACTTAAGGAATACGAACTATTTCTATCAGCTAATAATAAGGATCTATGATATGTGTGTTGGAATAAACTTAATGAAGTGAACTGAAGAACGAAATTAAACATAACTTAGAAGTGAATCTGAAGTATGGATTCAAAGGAAATGATAATACAATTGATAATTAGTCTAATAATAGAAAGGTAATGATACTAATTATTGGTGAAAATTAATATAAAAATGTTGATAGTAGAAGTAGTGATAATAATAGTGATGGTGATAATGATATTAATGTAGCAATGAAAATTATAATGATAACAATGATAATATCAATGATAACGATCATAGTGATAGGAACGTTATCGATAGTTATAGTGCTTCTACTGATAATAATGATAATATGATGCTAAAAGTAACAATAATTTTGATGATTATGATGATAATTGTTATGATAATATTGACAATAATAATGATGATAATAAGGATAATGAAAACAGTAATAATAATAAAAAATATGATAGTGATAATGATCTCAATAGTGACAAAATGTCTAATAATATCAATAAGAAAATAATAGAATTATTGATATCATCATAAAAGTAATAAAAACACTGATAATAACACTGATAATTATGATGGTGAGTGTGAGGATGGTGATAGTGATGATTATTATGATTTCATAACAGCAATAATGGCGATTACGATGATAATGACTATAATGAGTATATATAATATCATAATAGCATTAACGGTATTTGTAATGTCAACTATAATAGCAGCACTCATTCACGATTTAACAAAAGTAACAATAAAAAGATATTTGATGACAATAAACATAACCATTATGATAAAAGCCATGTAAGCGATAACTACCTGTTCATTCTTTGCAACAGACAAATATTCCCTCTCGCACTATCTTCACTATCCCTCTCATTATCATTTAAATAATGCTGGCACTCGTATTACAGCAGTTAAGAATAAGAAATGATTCGCGAAATGTACTTTGTAACAGGAACTGCAACTGTGCAACATATAAACCGCTGTGATGACTTGTATCCGGAAGTTTAACTCACATGAAACTGTTGGTGGAAGGAGAAGGGGGTGCATGGGGGAGGGAGAAGGGGGAGGGGAGGTGGAGGGGAGGGGAGGGAGGTGGATGAAGGGGGGAAGGGGGAGGGATGGAGGAAGACGGAGGGGGAGGGGAGAGGGGAGGTAGGAAGGGGGTTTATGGGGGAGGTGGGAGGGGAAGTGGATGGAGGGGGGAAGGGGAGGTAGGAAGGGGGAGGGAGTTGGGAAGACGGAGGGGGAGGGGAGAGGGGAGGTAGGAAGGGGGTTTATGGGGGAGGTGGGAGGGGAAGTGGATGGAGGGGGGGAAGGGAGTTCTTGGGGGAGGGGGAGGGGTGGTAGGAGGGGAGGTAGGAGGATGGGGGAGGTGGGAGGGGAGGGATGGGGGGAGGGGAAGGGAGGTGGGAAGACGGAGGGGGAAGGGGAGGTAGGAAGGGGGTTTGGGGTGGAAGGGAGGGGAGGTAGGTGGACAGAGAGGGTAAGGGGATTCATGGGGGAGGGAGAGGGGAGGGGGGAGGAAAGGGGGGAGGGGATGTGAGAAGACCATGGGGGAGTAGCAGGAAGGGGGCTAGGGGTATTGGGTACACAGGGAGGGGGACCAGAATGGAGTAAGAGAAGTAAGCAGATAGAGGAGTGAGGAGGAAGATGAAGGAAGAGGGATATGTATAGATAGGGGGAGAGAGAGAAACAAGAAAGGGATAGAGGGAGAAAATGGTTAGACAGAATGGGGGGAGAGGAGATGTAGGTAGATGGCGTGTAGGGGGTAGAGGGAGGAAAGGAGAGGGGGAGATGCAGCCAGACGAAAAGGGGGTGAGAGGAGATGTAGGTAGATCTAGTGGTGAGGGGAGGGGGAGGGAAGGAAGGGGGGAGGGTATGTAGCCAGATGGGAGGGAGTGTGTGGTATCATCTCAATGTTGCAGGTTGCCAAACTCGTTCTTGCATCGTGGGGGAACACCTGACTGAGAAGATGTATGTCATATGCCATGCTGCAAGAGAGCCGGGGGTTTTATTGTCCAGTGCGAGTAAGAGTTGGAGCGAGAGAGAGAGAGGAAGGAAGAAAGAAAGAAAGAGTGGAGGGGATAGGGTAAGGAGAAAGAAAGAGAGAAAGAGTTGAGGGGATAGGGTAAGGAGAAATAGAGAGAGGGAGAGAAAGAGAGAGAGGGAGGGAGAGAGGGAGGGAAGATGAGTGGGAGAGGGAGAGAGAGAAAGGGAGGGAGAGAGAGAGAGAGAGAGAGAGAGAGAGAGAGAAAGAGAGAGAGAGAGAGAGAGAGAGAGAGAGAGAGAGAGAGAGAGAGAGAAAGAGAGAGAGAGAGAGAGAGGTAGGTTATAGAATAAAAGAATGAAGGAGGTGAAAGAAAGAAACAGAGAGAGAGACAGAGACAGAAATAGGAACTTCTACAGAAAATGAGCAATAAAACAAAAAGAGAATTTAGAAAAGCAGGAAAAAATATACAGTCAAAAAAGAAAGAAAAAACAAACACGTAAATACACAGAGACTAAAACAAATAAGATATAAATTAATGAATAGATATATCGTAAAACAAATTGATAATGGAAATTAGTAAATGAATACAGAACATCATACAAAGTATCTAAGGATAATGGCAGTGATAATAGTAATAGTAGTAGTAGTAGTAAAAGAAGTAGTAATAATTATATAATTAATTGTTACATAACTCATTTCATTTAATAGTGGTAGTGATGATTACTAGATAATAATTATATTGATTAAATGAAAATGTCAACAATGATAATAATGACAATAGTATTAATGTTAATGATAGCGATGATGGCGATGGTGATAATAATGTTAATGATAATATAAATAATGATGAAAATGATTATACACATTATAATACAAATAAAGATTATAAGGAAAATAATGAGGATGATAATAAAAATGATAACGCTAATGAATAGTAATGATGATAATGATAAGGATAATAAAAATAATAGTAACTATGATAATGATACCATTAATCACAATGGTGACAATAATAATATTAAAACGACAGTTAAGAAGCAAAAACAACAATAACAAAAACAACAACAATACTGAAAATAACAATAATGATAATAATCATTGTAATAAAGATAATAACATCAATAACAACGACAGTAAGGATTATAAAAATAGTAACAAAAATAATTAGTAATATTAATAATAACAAAACTAATAATAACAATGATAACAATAATGGTGATGGTAGTTATAATGATGATTATAATGATCGTGCAATATTATGATGATGATGATGATGATAATAATAATAAGAATAATAGGGATATTTTTAGTAATAATGATTACAGTAGAAATTACAATACCCGTAATGATAAAGATAATGATGATAATAACCAAAAATATAATAATAAAGATAATATGAAATATAATAATGATTATCGCTATGGCAATACTTCTACTAATGCTATTAATAATAACTGATGGCAATAATGATGATAAAGACAATGATAATAATGATAGTAATAATAATAACTATTATTTCTATTAACATCATTATTAAAATTACCAATATCATCATCACGATCATCATCAATAATCATCATTATCATTACTATGATCACTAAATAATTATATAATAAGTAGATGCTGATACCTCTTTAATGAACTATTTTTCGGTGATTCAACTAGTTAGTAATATTGACAATAATCATGATATAAATAGCAGTAGTAATAGTAGTACTAGTAGCAGCAGCAACAATAAAAAATGATAATATTGATAGTTGTTATATTAGATATAATAGTGATAATACTATTAAAAATAAGATTAAGTAATGATAATGATAATAATAATGATAACAAAAATGATGATGATAAAGATAATAATAATTATAATGATAATAATGATAAAGATAAATATAATAATAATGACAATGATAAAGATAATAATATTGATAATGATAATAATGATAATAATTGCAATAATAACAATGATAATGGCATTGATAATAACCTTAAGACTAAATAAGTTATTAACCTTATTTCATTATTATCATCATTACTAGTATCACTGGATATGCAATTCTTATTTCTATTTTTCTTATTATTATCATTAATGCTATTATAAGTATTGTTATATTAATTCTATCATCATTATTATCGTCAGTATTATCATTATCTTTATGATCATCATTTTGATAATTATCATTAGCATCATTATCGTTATTATTTTCTTAATGATAATTATTGTTATTATCATCACAATTATTATCATGTGGATAATACTCATTATTATCGTTATAGTGATTTTATTATCATTGGTATTTTTATCACTGTTATATCTAGTATTATTGTTGTTGTCATTGCTTTTACCATTACTTTCATTATTACCATTATCATTATATCGATACTGTTGTCATTATCATAATTACTGTTTTTGTTTTCATAATTAATTTTCTTATTAATATTCTTTTCAGCGTCGTTTTTATTGTTGTTCTTGTTATTATTACAATTTTCATAATCAATAATTATATTATTATTATAATCATCATTATTGTTATTGTAATTGATATAATTACTAGCATTGCCATTATTATTGTTGTTATTATTATTATTATTGTCCTTGTTGCTATTATTAAATCATAATCTTAGTTGTGTTTATGATTGCTATTGTCACTATTATTATCATTCTTATTATTTTCATATTTGTTCTTATTCTAACTGTTGTTATCGTCATAATTGTTAATATTAGTTTAAGTGTTGTTATTATCAATAATGTTAATGTTGCTTTTTAGAATTATATCATTATATTTTTTTTATATTTCTACCATTATTGTTTTCAATATTATCAATTATGTTGTTATTGGTATGATTATTATCAAAATTATCATTGTTATCATTAGTATTATTACTATTATTATTGTCATCATTACCATTATTATCATCAGCATTATCATCATAATTATTATTATTATCACCATTGTTATTATTATAAATATTATTACTATCATTATTATTACTATTATTATTGTTATCATTGTTGTTATTAATATCATTGTTGTTATTATTCATTATCTTTATTATTACTATTACTACTATTATTACTATCATTATCATTATCATTATTATCATTATTACTGTTATCATTGTTATTACTATTCGTTATTATTATTGTTATTATTATTATAATAATTTTCATCGTTATCTTTATCACTGCTGATAAACATTGTAATTAATACGTATTGTTATTGTCATTATCAATTTGCATTATCATTA
>NC_091557.1:3495040-3497540 GCF_042767895.1 Penaeus vannamei | reverse complement strand
ATGTGTGGTCTACATGTAACTATTACATGTAACTAGGGCTCAATGGTATAATTCTCGATTTACTATGTGAACAACCATTTAGCTGTTAAATGGTTAGTACCCTCTTTTTAAATCTATGTAACTATTTCGATTTGTTTCTTTATTTCACGGCCTGTAGGAAGAATCTCTCTCTCTCTCTCTCTCTCTCTCTCTCTCTCTCTCTCTCTCTCTCTCTCTCTCTCTCTCTCTCTCTCTCTCTCTCTCTATATATATATATATATATATATATATATATGTGTGTGTGTGTGTGTGTGTGTGTGTGTGTGTGTGTGTGTGTGTGTATGTGTGTGTGTGTGTGTGTGTGTGTGTATACATATATGTATGTATGTATGTATGTATACATATCTATACATATCTACATGTATGTATATACCAATTTCTTATATTTTCGAATTCTTGTTTGGTTATTGCTATCATCATCCCCATGGTTATGATCATCATTACCATCCTCATTAGCACCTAAATTATTATCATCATCATTATCGTCATCATTTCTGTTCGTACTTCCTGTTTTGTATGTTTTTTTTTTTTTTCCTTTTTTTTTCAAAAGCACTAGCGTGTAAAACAAAGGCTTTACAACGGCTATAACCATTTACATACACTAGTTTCGTGCAGAAGCACTAATTTGCATACAGTGCAAAAAAAAAAAAAAGAAAAAAAAGACTGTGCTAGGATGTTTCGGATGTGGGTGGAGTATGGGGGGGGGAGGAGAGGGAGAAGGGGGGGGGGAGGAAAGAAGGGGGAAGTGGATAGTAGATAGGGGAGGGATGGAGGAGGGGGGAAGGAGGTAAAAGGGAGAGGTTTGTTAAAAGAAAGAATGCTGTGAAAGATTGGTGAGACGAAAGGAGAGAAGGAGGAAAGGAAGAGAATTGCAGAGCAAAAGGAGAAAGCAAGGAAGAATGAGATAAGGAAATAAGGAAAATTAGGAAGGGCCTTATGAGGGGTAGTAGAGTATAAGGATAGTGAAGAAGAACAAGGGGATAAGAGAGTGGAAAGGAGTGGGAAAGTAGGAAAGGAAAGAGAGAGAGAGAGAGAGAGAGAGAGAGAGAGAGAGAGAGAGAGAGAGAGAGAGAGAGAGAGAGAGAGAGAAGGAGAGAGATAGAAAGAGAAAGGGTGAGAGAAAGGAGAGAGAGAGAGAAAGGAAGAGTGAGAGAAAGAATGAAAAGAAAAATTAAACAAAGCGAACAAAATAAAGCAGACAAAGAAAAGAAAGACACAGGAAGGAGGAAGGAAGAAGCAAGTAATACCTATGAGTAATTTATATGTTGAGGACTGCAATGAGGAGAAATTATGAAGACGAAAACAATAAAAGTCAATATAGCAATTTATGACTTCATCGTTTTTTGTTCCTTATCAACCCCGACCATCGTGAAAGCTGTTTGAACGGACCTCAAATTGCCCTGAACAAAAAGATAAAGAAGAGAGAGAGAGAGAGAGAGAGAGAGAGAGATAGAGGGAGAGAGAGAGAGACAGAGAGAGAGAGAGAGACAAAGAGAGAGAGAGACAGAGAGAGAGAGAGAGAGAGAGAGACAGAGAGAGAGAGAGAGAGAGAGAGAGAGGGAGAGAGACAGAGAGAGACAGAGAGAGAGAGAGAGAAAGAGAGAAAGAGATAGATAGATAGAGAGAGAGAGAGAGGACGATTGTCACGCGAGGTTTTTAAGACTCGCACTTAAAAGAGTAAGCGGTGTGTGTTGTTTTTTTTCTCTTGTTTCTCTGCTCTCTCTCTTTATCTGTGTATATATATATATATATATATATATATATATATATATATATATATATATATATATATATATATATATATATATATATATATATATATATATATATATATATATATATATATATATATATATATATATATATATATATACATATATATATATATATATAAATATTTATATCTATATATCTATATATATATATATATACACACATATATATATATATATATATATATATATATATATATATATATATATATATATATATATATATATCACACACACACACACACACACACACACACACACACACACACACACACACACACACACACACACACACACACACACACACACACACACACACACATATATATATATATATATATATATATATATATATATATATATATATATATATATATATATATATTCTCTTTCTCTTTCCACCTTCTTCCCTTCCCCCTCTTTCTATATTTCTTCCTTTCCTTTCCATATTTCCTTCTTTCCTTTCTCTTTCCATCTCCTTCTTCTTCCTTCCTATCCTTTTTTTATCCTTCTTTTTCTTCCTACATTGTTCATCCTTCCCTTACTTCTCTCTTTCCTTCTTTTTCTTCCCAACCCCTTCTTCCTCCCCTCCTTTCTTCCTTCTTTCTCTTCCCAAACTCTATCTTCCTTCTTCCTCCCTTCCTATTTTACTTCTATCTCTTCCCAAACTCTATCTTCCTTCTTCCTAT
>NC_091557.1:3487540-3490040 GCF_042767895.1 Penaeus vannamei | reverse complement strand
ACTCGCGGCTGCGGTCGCTGGTATATCGCTTGGGCGCTCTCCCTCTCTCTCTCGGTCTCTCTCTCCCTCTCCCTCTCTCTCTCTTTCTCTCTCCCTGTGTGTGTGGGTCTGTTTTTGTCTGGGTCTCTCTCTCTCTCTCTCTCTCTCTCTCTCTCTCTCTTTCACTCCCTCTCCCTCTCTCTCTCTGGGTCTATTTTTGTCTTGGTCTCGGTCTATCTCTCTCTCGCTGGTTCTGTGTTTGTCTGGGTCTCTGTTTCTTTTCCCTCTCTCTCTCTCTCGCTGGGTCTGTTTTTGTCTGGGTCTCTCTCTCTCTCTTTCTCTCCCTCCCTCCCTCTCTCTGTCTCTCATTAACATCTGAATAGGAATAAGAAAATGTGAAATTGGCCTTCTGTAAAAGGAGGTGGGGTGGTTATGCTGTGGTAGGGGGTTATTGGGGGGAGGGGGGGTAGTGAGAGAATATCTAAAGTATGTAATTCATGACAAGAATATTGCATTTTTTGTCTCGCCCCAAATCTTCATTCAAATCACATTATCATATATTTTCATGTATCCAGAATTTACATGAGAGGGATTTTTATATAATGTAGACTTTATTTCTTAATGTGTATCTCTCCTCACTGTATAAAACATCTTTGGTTTATTTATTTATTTATTTATTTATTTTTTTTTTACGGAATTCCAGTCTAGTCTATTCTTGTACGTATTTTTACTCAGTCCCGTATGTCCGTCTCTCTCTCTCTCTCTCTTTCTCTTTCTCTCTCTCTCTCTCTCTCTCTCTCTCTTCAACAATCGAGAAAACGGACTTATGTATTCTAATTCAGAAATTTTAAATTAAGCGAAACAGATACAAAGAACACAAAGAAAGGACAACTACTCAGCTGAAAAATAACAACAAAAATAGTGCTGAAATACAAAGAAACAATAGAGATGAGACACAAAATGGAGTTAGTGCTTATTGATAAAGTTTGACTTATTATCTAGAGATACAATAGGGGTTGATTTTGGACCCTCACATTACATACGAAAGAAGAATGGAAAGGGAAAGTAAAAAATATAGATAATCAAAACTAAACCACGCCCATGTTACTGTAATCTACTAATAAGAAACAAATCCTCCAAATCAAGTAAGTAAGGACAAGAAAATGATCAATAAAAAATCTTCCGAGAAAGGTAGGTAAAGAAAATTATCAATAAAAAAGCAAAAAGGAAAAAAAAGGGTGAGACAGGACAAACCCCTGAGGAACGCCAGCACAAGAATTACAACGCCGGGACAAGGAAACACCAAAAATCGCCTCGCCAGGAAACAACCGGAGAGGAAGCGACCAATGGAGAAAGGCCACACATAGGAAGCCTGGCAATAAGGCCTTTTATGCCACACACAGGCAAGGGTCGGAGAGAGAATGGTCAGCTGTTAGCGACCGATGACCCTGTGGAACGAGAGTCTATCGGTCTCTGTAAGTCTGTTTCTCTGCCTTTCTCTCTGTCTGACTGTCTGTCTCTCTCTCACTCTCTCTGTCTAAATGTTTCTGTCTGTATCTCTCTCTCTCTCTCTCTCTGTCTGTCTAAATGTTTCTATCTCTCTCTCTCTCTGTTTATCTGACTGTATGTCTATCTCTCCCTCTCTCTATCTGTCTAAAAGTCACTGTCTGTATCCATTTTTTTTCTTTTGCTCTCTCTCTGTTTACCTGACTATTTGTCTATCTCTCCTTCTCTCTATCTGTCTAAATGTCTCTGTCTGTATCCATTTTTTTTTTTTTTTGCTCTCTCTCTCTCTCTCTCTCTCTCTCTCTCTCTCTCTCTCTCTCTCTCTCTCTCTCTCTCTCTCTCTCTCTCTCTCTCTCTCTCTCCCCTCTCTCTCTCTCTCCCCCCTCTCTCTCTCCCCCCCTCTCTCTCTCTCTCACTCTCTCTGTCTAAATGTTTCTGTCTGTATCTCTCTCTCTGTCTGTCTAAATGTTTCTATTTCTCTCTCTCTCTCTGTTTATCTGACTGTATGTCTATCTCTCCCTCTCTCTATCTGTCTAAATGTCTGTCTGTATCCATCTTTTTTTCTTTCTCTCTCTCTCTCTCTCTCTCTCTCTCTCTCTCTCTCTCTCTCTCTCTCTCTCTCTCTCTCTCTCTCTCTCTCTCTGTCAGTCTGCTTCTGTCTCTGCTTCTATCTATAGGTCACACCAAAGGACACCCCTTGTTGACCTCTCATGTCGGAAGCATTATTGATGACCCATTTTCTTCAAGGTAAGAGAAGAAACCTGGAAAGGAATGTTTTTCACAAGATTTTTAGATAAAGGAAGTAAGGTCAGCTCTTTATATTTACAGATAATTCTAATGATGAGAAAAATGTGGGGAAATGGGCAAGTTTCTAAGGATAGGTAAATAAGGTACAAAAAAAGTTATTTACACTAGATAGACTTAATTAGACACACCTTTGAGATAATTCAAACAATCATACCTGGATCAATAACCTTTCTAAGTCCTAAATTCGGTGTCTATTTCACTATCTGTC
>NC_091557.1:3477540-3482540 GCF_042767895.1 Penaeus vannamei | reverse complement strand
TGTGTGCTTGTTTGTGTGTGTAAGGGTATATTTATTCATTATATATTCATATCTGCCTCTTGTATGCATTTATATACAGTGTACGTCTTTAAACATAACATGAGTGTGTGTATACAATCATATGTACACATGACCGTGTGCGTGTCCGCTCTGCCATCACGTGACATTCTACACAAGTTTCCTTCTACCTATATATATATATATATAATTTTTCCTCAATAAAAATAATCTTATTTTTTAGACCTGCTTCTCCCAGATAATTTTTTACCCTTTCTCCTTATCTAATATCTATCTTATCTCATTTCAGAGGTTATATCTTATTAGCGGGGTTTCCAGGAGTATAATTACCATTGATATTATCTAATTGACAAATGATGGAGGAGATAAGTTTTGATTTTTGGGAAGGAAAATATATATTTTTTTGTCCGATCGACGAGTTTAACAAAATGAAGGTCGAGGTTCGTGTTTTGTCGGCTTCGTTTGTGTTTATTATATATATATATATATACATATATATATATATATATATATATATATATATATATATAGATAGATAGATAGATAGATAGATAGATAGATAGATAGATAGATCTAGATAGATAGATAGATAGATAGATAGATCTAGATAGATAGATAGATAGATAGATAGATAGATAGATATTTCATACTACCTCCTTGTTTCTCATTTTTTTCCATTCTCATTTCCTTTCTCTCCCTCTATCCTCCCTTTCTTTCTCTCCTCCTCCCTCCCTTATCCACTCCCCTTCCCTCCCTTATTACCACTCTTGCTCTCTTCCCTTCCTTTCTTACTACCCTCTCCCCCTCTCTCTCCTCCCCTTTCTTTTCTCCCCCTTTCCTCCCTTCTCCTTGCCACCACCACCCCTCCTCTCCTTCCTCTCCTTCCCTTTCCACGCTCTTCCTCTCTTCCTCTCTCTTCTCTAACACCTCCTCCCACTCCCTCCCTCTCTCTTCCTCTTCCCTTCCCTCCCTTTCCTTACTTTTCTACCCTCCTTATCCTTCCCTCCCTTTCTCTACCACCTCCTCCCCCCATCTCCTCCCTTCCTTCCTTTCTACCACCCCTCCTCCCTCCCTCCTTCCCCTCGCTCTCTTTCTACCACCCCTCCACCTCCCTCCCTTTCTACCACACCCATCCCTCCCTCCTCTCCTTTTCCATTCCCCTTCCCTCCCACTTTCTCTACTCACCCCTCCCCCCATCCTTTTTCCATTTCCTCTCCTTCTCTACCCACCCCTCCCATCCCCTCCCTTCCCTTCCTTCCTTTCTTCTACACCCTTCCCTCCCATCCCTCCCTCCCACCCTTCCCTCCCCTTTCTGCCTCCCCTCCTCCCCTTCCCTCCCCTTTTCTACCACCCCCTCCTACCCCTCCCTCCCTCCCCACTCCTCCCTCCCACCCCCTCCCTCCCTCCCTCTCTCCCCATCCCTCCCTCCCACCCTCTCCTCCTCTCTTTCCTTCCCCCTTTTCCTTCCCACTCCCTTTCTACACACACCTCCCTCTCTTCTCCCTCTCCCTCCCTTTCTTACCACCCCCTCCTCCCTCCTCTCCCTCACCCTCCCTCCCTCTCACCTGTCCCTCCCTCCCTCTCCCCATCCCTCCCTCCCACCCTCCTCCCTCTCTCCCTCCCTCTCCCCCCTTCCTCTCCCTTTCTGCCTCCCCTCCCTCCCTCCCTCCCTCCCCTCACCCTCCCTCCCTCCCTCCCTCCCTCCCCTCACCCTTATAGCGTGCACCAATATGCAAATGATTCCTCCAACCCTGATAGCGATAGCGTCTACTTGTCCTTCAGGTATAATTCAGAGATAAAATACGGATTAAGAATAAAGAATAATCGGAGCGAATAGTGGACAAATACGACCGGTCAGATACGGTTTTTTATTTTTGTTTAATTTTTTCTATTTTCTGTTTTTTTCCGTTTTTGTCGTGTGTGTTTTTTTTTCTTCTTTATATAGTCATTAGATGAGACAAATTTTTGGTTTTCATTTGGTGGGTTTCTTGTTGTTTGTGTTACTTATTAGTTTTTCTCTCTCTCTCTCTTTTCGCTAGTAATTATCATGCATAAAAGGCGAATGTAATAAATCGGTCTTGATGCTGTATCTATCTATCTATCAGATTTTTCTGTGTTCTTTGTCCCTTTGTCCATTTATTTTATGATATTATCCATTCACTTCATTACTATACGTACAGACTTATATATATATATATATATATATATATATATATATATATATATATATATATATATATATATATATTCATATATACATACACATCTGTGGGCGCGTGTGTGTGTGTTGGTGTGTGCAGGAGAGAGAGAGTGAGAGAGAGAGAGAGAGAGAGAGAGAGAGAGAGAGAGAGAGAGAGAGAGAGAGACAGAGAGAGAGAGAGAGACAGAGAGAGAGAGAGAGAGAGAGAGAGAGAGAGAGAGAGAGGTGGGGAGGGGGGGGGGGAGATCCATTTGCTTAAAATCACAAATGGTTTGTTATCTGAAGCCTCTCCCACACTCAATTAGAGCCAACGGAGAACAGGAACTCATTAAGCATTTTCTTTTCTTGTGATACTTTTTGTCCCCTTCTCACCTTTTTACTTCTTGCCCCCTCCTCCCCTTTTCCTTCTCTCTCTCCTCTTGACTCTCCCTTTGTCTCACCTTCTTAGTTCCACTTTTTCTCTCCTCCTTTTTTTCTTTTTATCCCCCCCCTCTCATATTTCTCCTCATCTCTCTTCTCCTCCCTCTCCTCTTTCAATTCCCCCCCTCTCCTCCTCCCCCTCATTCTCTCCTTCTCTCTCTTCATTCATTTCCCCCTCTCATGTTCTCCCTTTCATTCCCTTCTCCTCCCTCTCCTCTTTCAATTCTTCCCCCCTCCTTTCTCTCCTTCTCCTCTTTTTATTCTCCCCTTCTCCTTTCTCTCCTCATTCTCTCCCCTTCCTCTCCTCATTCCATTCTCCCCCTCTCCTTTCTCTCCTCAATCCTCCTCCTCTCTCTCTTCTTCCTTTCTCCTCCCTCAGTTTCTCTCCATAAGTCAACCTTATAATCACTAAAATAAGGTTATCTATCGGAAGATAAGAAAGATAATTGACAAAATAAATAAATCTTTTGGCTCTTGGTGGAGAGCATAAGGAAGGGAAGAAGAGGGGGGTAAGGATAAAAGAGGGAAATGGGGAATGCAAAAGGAAGAGAGAGAGGGGAGAGAGAGAGAGAGAGAGAGAGAGAGAGAGAGAGAGAGAGAGAGAGAGAGAGAGAGAGAGAGAGAGAGAGAGAGAGAGAGAGAGAGAGAGAGAGAGAAAGAAAGAAAGAGAGAGAGAGAGAGAGACGAGGGAGGAGAAGAGGGAGGAAGGGAGAGAGAGAGAAAGAGAGAGAGAAAGAGAGAGAGAGAGAGAGAGAGAGAGAGAGAGAGAGAGAGAGAGAGAGAGAGAGAGAGAGAGAGAGAGAGAGAGAGAGAGAGAGAGAGAGAGAAAGTGAGGGAAGCCCGAAGTAGAAAGAAGGATATGAAAATGAGGAAGATGGGGAGAGGGAGGAGGAGAAGAAGAGAGGGAAGACAAAGAGTAGAACGAAGAAAAGAGAGAATGAAACGAGGAAAAGGAAGAAGGAAGGAGTTAATTAGTACTTTACGAAGATAGAAGAAGCGGAACCAATAGGATATAAAGGGAAGAGTATGGGAGAGGGGAGAGAGGAAAAGGGGGGGGGGCGGAGTAGTTTAAGGGGAGAAGTGGGAATTGCGATGAAGTAGCTTTAAGGGGAAAGGGGGAGGGGGGGATGAAGTAAATTAAGGGGTAAGCGGAGACGGGGTTGTTTTAATGGGGGCTTGATTTCTTTATTTTTTTTTTTAAGGGGGGGGGTTATTTAAGGAGCGAGAAAATGGGAGATATAATAGTTTAAAGGGGTCGGGGGAGTAGTTTAAGGGGAGGAAGAGAAGTTTAAAGGGAGTAGTTTAAGGGGAGTCATAGTGGTTTAAAGGGAGTTTTTAAGGGGAGGCAGAGAAGTTTAAAGGGAATAGTTTAAGGAGAGTCAGCAGTTTAAAGGGAGTAGTTTAAGGGGAGTCAGAGGGGCTTAAAGGGAGTAGTTTAAGGGGAGTCAGAGGGGTTTAAAGGGAGTAGTTTAAGGGGAGTCAGAGGGGCTTAAAGGGAGTAGTTTAAGGGAGTCGGGGGTTTAAAGGGGAGTAGTTTAAAGGGGAGTCAGTGGAAGCCTTAAAGAGGAGTAGTTTAAGGGGGAGTCAGAGGGGTTTAAAGGAGTAGCTTAAGGGGAGGTCAGAGGGGCTTAAAGGGGAGAAGCTTAAGGGGGAGTCAGAGGGGGCTTAAAGGGAGTAGTTTAAGAAAGGGGAGTCAGAGGGGTTTAAAGGGGGAGTGGTTTAAGGGAGTCAGAGGGGTTTAAAGGGAGTAGTTTAAGGGAGGTCATAGAGTGGTTTAAAGAGAGTAGTTTAAGGGAAGTCAGAGTGGTTTAAAGGGAGTTTTTAAGGGGAGTCAGAGAAGTTTAAAGGGAATAGTTTAAGGAGGAAGAAGAAGTTTAAAGGGAGTAGTTTATGAGGGTCAGAGGGGTTTAAAGGGGTAGTTTAAGGGGAGTCAGAGGGGTTTAAAGGGAGTAGTTTAAGGGGAGTCAGAGGGGCTTAAAGGGAGTAGTTTAAGGGGAGTCAGAGGTGCTTAAAGGGAGTAGTTTAAGGGGAGGAAGAGAAGTTTAAAGGGAGTAGTTTTAAGGGAAATGTGAGGGGTTTTAAAGGGAGGGTTTAAGGGGAGTCAGAGGGGCTTAAAGGGAGTAGTTTAAGGGGGAGTCAGAAGGTGCTTAAAGGGAGTAGTTTAAGGGGAGGAAGAGAAGTTTAAAGGGAGTAGTTTAAGGGGAGAAAGAGAAGTTTAAAGGGAGTAGTTTAAGGGGAGTCAGAGGGGTTTAAAGGGAGTAGTTTAAGGGGAGGAAGAGAAGTTTAAAGGGAGTAGTTTAAGAGTCAGAAGGGTTTAAAGGGAGTAGTTTAAGGGGAGTCAGAGGGGTTTAAAGGGGAGTAG
>NC_091557.1:3467540-3470040 GCF_042767895.1 Penaeus vannamei | reverse complement strand
AATATTATATTTCCTTTTACATGTCTTAGTAGCAACAGATTAAGTTTTTCATTGTTAGGAAAATTAAGCGTGTAATAATTATGAATTTATTATATCTGGTGTTTGATATATTGGTAATTATTTGCAACATTCAATCGTGCACTGTAACTGAGTAATGAAGCATTTGCAACGATAACTATCACAAATTATGTCATTTATAAGATATATAATTTCCTAGAATGTGCTATAGTTTTTTATGTGTTTTGTTTTATATAAGTATTATCATTAAGTGTTTCTCTTACTATCACTTTTATCAATTTTGTCATTATTTCTGTCATTGTCCTTACATCATCATCATCGTTGTTGTCATTATCATCATTACCATTGTTATCATTATAATTCTTGATTCTTTATAAAAGTGGACATTATTACTATTATTACTATTATTCTCCATCATCCTCGCTCTTTCTTTCTTTTTCTTATCTCCTTATTTCTATTATTTCCTTTGTTTTGATATTTCACCAGCGTTATTATTAATATTTTTATTTATCACAGTATAAAACTAATTTGCTTTCTTTATATTCATAATCTCTTTTATTCTTTTATTTCATCGTTATTCCATTCAGAAATAACAAATAGCTCTTAAAGACTTACTTGATTCAGCTGAACTAATGTATAATTAGACTTGAAAAAAAAGATTAAATAATCACTTATATATTGTAAAATATTTTCTTAAATACTCCTTACCTCCTTGTCTTTGATCAGGAAAAAATAATAGTTCTAAAAAATGACAACAATTAGGAAAGAAAATACAAAATAAGGAAAATATAATAGAGAAAAAATACAAGTTAAAAATCTGAAAATTATCGTACATTATCATACACGCGGGAAGCTCGTGTATCGTACGGAAGCTGGATATTATCGTACATTTGGTATCGTGATCTATAAGAGAAGCCAAAAATGATCTTCAATAAAGCTGTCTTCTTTTTAAAGCTAAATCACTGATAAGGACGAAATTAGAATGGCTCGTCTATCCTTTTTGTTATCTATAAACAAGAATTCAGAATTTAGATAGTAAGGCAACTGGATAGCCAGTAATTTTGGCGCCATTTTTTTTATTTTTTTATTTCTTTTTTTTTTGGCTTATGTTCGCTGGTGGAAAAGAAAAGAAAAACATTATGATGTTTAGTGTATTTTGTTTTTCGATTTTCCTACTCCTTCCGTTATCCCAGTTTTTCGACTTCCTCTTTATCACTCCTCTCTTCTGCTTCCCTTGTTCTCTCGTCTTTTATCGTGCAGCATCTTCACCTTTTTTATTTCCTTCTTCTCCTCCTCTAATTTTCATTGTATTTTTTCCCTACTCCTTCCGTTATCACAATTTTTCTTCTTCTTCCTCTTTATCACTCCACTCTTCTGTTTCCCTTGTTCTCTCTTTTTTATCGATCAGCACCATCGTCTTCTTTATTTCCTCCTTCTCCTCCTCTAATTTTCATTGTATTTTTTCCTACTCCTTCCGTTATTCCATTTTTTTCTTCTTCCTCTTTATCACTCCTCTCTTCTGCTTCCTTTGTTCTCTCGTCTTTTATCGAGCAGCTCCTTCGCCTTCTTCATTTCCTTCTTCTCCTCCTCTAATTTTCATTGGGTATTTTTTTCCCACTCTTTCCTGCTATCCTTCTTTTTTTTTCTTCCCTTTATCACTTTCTCTGCCTTGTTCTCGTCTTTATCGAGTGCCAGTATCGTCTTTCTGCCTCCTTCTCCTCCTCTAATTTTTATTGTATTTTTTCTACTCTTTCCGTTATTCCATTTTTTCTTCTTCCTCTGTCTTTATCTCTCCTCTCTTCTGCTTCCTGTTCTTCTTTGTTCTTAATGATGTTCCTTTTCGCCTTCTTTATTTCCTTCTTCTCCTCCTCTAATTTTCATTTTATTTTTTCCTACTCCTTTCGTTATTCCATTTTTTTTTCTTCCTCTGTCTTTATCGCTCCTCTCTTCTGCTTCCCTTGTTCTCTCTTTTTTATCAAGCAGCACCATCGCCTTCTTTATTTCCTTCTTCTCCTCCTCTAATTTTCATTGTATTTTTCTCTAATCCTTCCGTTATCACAATTTTTCTTCTGTCTTATCACCAATTCTTTCTGTTTTCTTTCTTTGAGCCTTCTCGTCTTTATCTGTTGTTAATTTCACTCTTTCTTTATTTCCTTCTTTCTCCTCCTCTTCTACTTTACGCTTATTTTTCCCTCTACTCCTTCCCTGTTATTCCATTTTTTTTTCTTCCTCTTTATCACTCCTCTCTTCTGCTTCCTTTGTTCTCGCGTCTTTTATCGAGCAGCTCCTCGCTCTCTCTTCATTTCCTTCCTTTCCTCCTCTAATTCTTCATTGCATTTCCCGCCTATTCCTTCCAAGTATCTTTTCCCTCTTCTTCCTTATCACCACTCTCTGCTCTTTTGTCTTCGTCTTTATCACAGCTCCTTCTGCCTTCTTCCATTTCCTTTTCCAATTTTCATTGTATTTCCTGGCTCATTCCTTC
>NC_091557.1:3438480-3445980 GCF_042767895.1 Penaeus vannamei | reverse complement strand
GCTTTTTTCGTCTTCTTGTTTCATTTTCTTTTTTGTTTCTCTCCTTCATTCTTTCCATCCTCCATCGTGTCTATCTTCCTTCCTTCTCTCTTTTTTTCTTATTATTTCTCCTCCTTTATTTCTCTCCCTTACTTCGTTCCTTGTGTCTATCTATCTATCTTTGTTCCCTTCCTTCTTTGTCACTTCGTTTCTTTTTTATCTTATTCCATTCCTTGCTTCTTTCATTCTTGCCTTTATTCTTTCTTTGTCTTTTCATTCACTCTTTCTTTCCTTTCTTCAAGCATTTTTTCTTTGTGTCTATCTTTCGTTTTCTTCCTTTCTCTTTCCTTTATATATCAATTAATTCATTTACTTCCTTCTTTTTTTTTAGAATCTCTCACCTTTTCTTTATCAAAACTTTTCCATTCCTTTGATTTTATTATTATTATTATCATTATTGTGTGTGTGTGTCGAGGATTTATTACTTTGATTTATTAAAGAATAAAAGGCAAATATAAAAAGTTGAAATAGATTTACAAATAAAAAGATAATAATGATAATGATAATAATGATAACAATGAAAGTAATGATAACAATGATAATGGAAAAAATTATGATAATGATGATGATAATGATAATGATGATAACAACAATAATGATAATGATAACAATAATGATACCACTAATAACGATAATAATCATAATGATAATCAATCATAATGACAAAAACTTTATTAAGACAATAGATAGTGATTAGACATAGATGGAATTGAGATAAGATGAAGTAAATAATTAGATAAACGATATAGATAAAATATTTAGAAAAAAAATAGATAACAAATCGGAAAAAAAAATCTCTGAGGTTTGTTGTATTAACGAAAATATTTGTAATTTCTTCATGTTTTTTTTTTTTTTTTTGATAAATACTCAAATAAATGAGACTGATTTATGGGGATAATTTTCTTTTTCTCTCATAATTCCTCCGTTTGCTTTATTTTCCTTTCTTTCTGTTTATGTTTTTTTCTCTTTTCCTCTTTCTTTATTTTCTGTTTCCTCCGAACCTTATGTTCTCCGTTTTTATTATTCTTTTTCTCCCTCTTTTTACTCTATCTTCTTTTCTTCTCTATCTTCCTTCCTCTTTTTTTTTATCCTTATTATTTCTCCTTTCTTCATTCTTAATTTCTCTCTCTATTTCATCTCCCCATTTTCTTCCTCATTTCATCGTCAAATTCTTGCTTAGATTAAGAGAAGAAAATAATTGCAAGAAAGGATAATACAATAAAAAAGATAAAATAAATAGATGATAATAATAATAACAATGATAGAAAATGTGATTATAGAAAAGAAAGAGCCAAATGGAAAAGAAAAAATAAACAAAATTCGACGAAAGGAAGAGCAATAGAGACGAAACAAAACAAAAATTACGAAGATGAAGAAGAAGAAGAGAGAGAGAGAGAGAGAAAAAAATAATTGTCTGACCTTCACACCGCTCGTTCATTGTGTAAAAATTTTGTAACTTTACCAAGACATCTGTTAGACGTGGGAGAAGGAGGGGGTGGAGGGGGGAGGAGGAGGGATGGGAGGGTAGAAGGAGGTGAGGGTGGAGGGAGGGGAGAAAAGGAGGGGGTGGAGGAAGGGGGAGAAAGAGGGAGGGTGGAGGGAGGGGAGGGGGTGAGGGGGAGGGAGGGTAGGAAGAAGAAGAATGGGGAAGGCCGAAGGAGAAGGGTAAGGAGGAGGTGAAGGTGTGGGGGGAGAGGAGAGAGGAGGAGGCGGGAAAGGCCAAGGAGTAAGGGCAGGGAGGAGGAAAGAGAAGGAGGGGGGGGGCGAGGAAAAGAAGGATAGTGGGAGAAAGAAAGGGAAGAGGAGAAGGTGGGAAAGGCAGAGCGTAGAGAGCAGGGAGGAGGAAGGAGAACGGTAGGGAAGAGTAGGTAGGGGAAGTCCGGTGGGGTTAGAGGGTAGGAGGCAAGGAGGAGGAGAACAGAGGAGGGAAGAGAGAGGGATGGAGAAGGTAGGGAAGGAGGTAGAGAGGAGGGAGGAGGAGGAAGTGACAGAGGAGTGAGGGAGAGGCAGGAAGAGGGAAGGGGGAGAGGGGGAGAGGGGCTAGAGGAAGTACGATGAGAAAATGGGAGGAAGGGGAGAAGGAGAGGGGGGACGAGAAAAGGAAGAAAGAGAGGGAAAGAAAGAGAGAGAGAGAGAGAGAGGAAGGACGGTGTGAAACGATGAGGTGGTGGTGTTGGGGGTGGGGGGAATTCTATTGTGAAATCAATATTTAGGAAAGTCATCTCTCTCTCTTTCTGTCTCTCTCTCTCTCTCTCTCTCTCTCTCTCTCTCGCGCTCTCTCTCTCTCTCTGTCTCTCTCTATCTATCTATCTATGTATCTATCTATATATATATATCAGTCTGTCTATTTATCTTTCTGTCCGTCTGTCTCTCTATCTCACACTAGCTCCTTTTCCCTCTCCCTTTATCAATATCTTTCCCATACTCTCTCTCCCTTTCTTCTTTTCCTCCTATCCTCCCTGTCTCTAATTTCTCTCTCTCTCTCTCTCTCTCTCTCTCTCTCTCTCTCTCTCTCTCTCTCTCTCTCTCTCTCTCTCTCTCTCTCTCTCTCTCTCTCTCCCTCGCTCTCCCTCTCTCTCCCTCCCTCTCTCTCCCTCTCCTTCATCACCCTCTCTCTCTCCCTCACCAATCACAACCTCTCTCTCACCCTCTCCCTCTCTTTCACCCACCCTCCACCCCCACTCCCCTTACACCACACCCTCCACCCCCACCCCCACCCCCTTTACACCCTCCTCCACCTCCACCCCCCTTTCTTCACCCACCCTCCACCCCCACCCCCTTTCACCCTCCCTCCACCCCCCACCCCCCTTTACACCCTCCCTCCACCCCACCCCCTTTCCCTCCCTACCAACCCCTTTCACTCTCCCTCCACCCCCCACCTCCCTTACACCCTCCCACCACCCCCACCCCCTTACACCCTCAACCACCCCCACCCTCCTTACACCACCCTCCACCCCCACCCCCTTCCTCTCCCCTCCACCCCCCTTACACTCCTCCCTCCATCCCCACCCCCACTCCCTTACACCCTCCCTCCACCCCCACCCCCTTACACCCTCCTCCATCCACCCCCACCCCCCCCTTACACCCACCCTCCACCTCCACCCCCCTTGCACCCTCCCCCCACCCTTCCCCCTTTCACCCTCCACCCTTCCCCCTTTCACCCTCCCCCACCCTTCCCCCTTTCACCCTCCCCCCACCCTTCCCCCCTTCACCCTCCACCCTTCCCCCCTTTCACCCTCCTTACACCCACCCTCCACCCCCACCCCCCTTTCACCCTCCACCCCCACCCTCCTTACACCCCTCCCTCCACCCCACCCCCTACACCCACCCTCCACCCCCACCCCCTTACACCCTCCCCCCACCCTTCCCCCTTCACCCTCCACCCCACCCCCAAACCCACCCCCTTACACCCACCCTCCACCCCCACCCCACCCCCTTTACACCCTCCCTCCACCCCCACTCCACTTACACCCACCCTCCACCCCCACCCCCACCCCCTTACACCCACCCTCCACCCCCACCACCCTTACACCATCCACCCCACCCTCCACCCCCCTTTCACCCTCCACCCACCCCCACCCTCCTTACACCCACCCTCCACCCTCCACCCCCCTTACACCCACCCTCTCCCTCCCATAAACCTTATGAAAATATCTACATTTAACTACAAAGATATTTACGGCTCTCTTTAAGTTATTTCTCCGTCGCTTCAAGAATCTGTGGCGACGCATCTTCTTAGCATGAACAACATAAACAGAAGGAAACACAATACGCGATAAAGATGGTGAGTGGGATAATAGATAAGTTTAAGGATGTTGGGGAGAGTAAATGTAACAGTGATTGTTAAATGTTATCATTTTATCGGCTTTATTTTTACAGATGATGATAATGATGATGATGATGATGATGATGATTATAGTAATAACAATGGTAATGATAGTAATGATAATAATAATAGTAATGAAGATGATTATGGTGATAATGATAATGATATTAATCATAATGACAGCAATAACGATGATAATAACAATAATAATCTTTTTAATGATGATGATAATAACAATGAGATAATAAGGATAATAATAACGATAACAGTATCAACAATAGATTTGATTATCGTAATGTAATAATAAGAAATGTTATCATTATTATCATTGTTATATTGCTAATGATGATGATGATAAGAATAATGATAATGATGATAATAATGATGATAGCAATGATAAGAAAAATAATGATAATAACGGCAACAGCAACTATGATAACAATAACAATAATGAAAAGAAAAACACTCATAATAATGTAATAATGATAATGACAATAAGGATAATGATAATAGTAAAAACATTAATGACTATATAGATAACAATCATGACAATGAAAATGATGTTAATAGTGATGATGAAGATGATGATAATAATAATGATAATAATAATAACAATAACAATAATAAGAATAAGAATCAAAACAATAATGGCAGTGAAAGAAATTAGCATGTTAATAACAAAATAACCATATTGGCATTATAAGTAAAATTGGCTTGCATCTAATGGGGACAATTATAATGACACCTCTTGATATCCTTAAACCTTCCACATTAATCATATTTATGTTGTAGAATAATTATGAAGGAAATGGTAATAACAGAAATAATAACAATGATAATGATAATAATCACATAAGCAGTAATAATACTAATGATGATAAAATGATGGTAACAATAAGAAGGATGGTGATGATGATGATGATGATGATGATGATGATAATAATAATAATAGTAATAATAATAGTGATAATAATAATGATAATAAGGATGATAATAATAATAGTAGTAATAATAATGATAATAACAACGATAATAACAGTAATAACAATAATAGTTATAATAATAATAACAATGATAATAATAATTGTGATGATAATAATAATGGTGATGATAATAATAATAATAATGATAATGATAATAATGATAATGATAATAATGTTAATAATAATAATAACAATAACAATAATAATAATAATAGCAATAACAATGATAATAATAACGCTGATGCTGATGATGATAAAGATAACAATATAAAAGTTCAAGAAGTTCAAATTACTCTAAAGTTATTTTGAGGTTTGCGGCGAAAGTTACGTGGCTTCGGCTTCGTGAGTCAAGAAGCGGCTTTGATGCAGTTACGAGTGAGCTTAAATCGTCATTTGCATAATTGCTTCTTTGCATTCGAACAAGCTAGGTCGGCACGCAAGCAAGCCAGGTCGGGTTGGCTTGGGTTTGGAGGCGAGCTGTGACGTCATTCTTTGGTTATGGTCGGTTTCTCTGCGTTTTTTTTTTTTTTTTTTTAGTTTTTCTTTTTTTATCTCTCTCTTACGCTCTCGTTCTTTCTTTCTTTCTCTTTCTCTTTCGCTCTCTCTCTCTCTTTGTCTTTCTCTTTCACTCTCGCTCTCTCGCTCTCTCTCTCTCTCTCTCTCTCTCTCTCTCTCTCTCTCTCTCTCTCTCTCTCTCTCTCTCTCTCTCTCTCTCTCTCTTTCTTTCTCACCCATTCTCGCACCTTTCTCTATTGCCTCTGTGCTTCCTCCCTTTATATTTATTTTCCCTTTCTTCCTCTTCCTCTTCACTCACACTCACCAGCCTCTCTCTACCCAACCCTCCCCACTTCTCCCCTACCCATCTACCCTTCCTTACCCTCTCCTCCTCCTCCTCCCAAACCCTCTGCTACCTTACCCCCCCTCCGTCCTCACCTTCCCCCTACCCATCCACCCTCCCTTACCCTCTCCTTCCCCCTACCCCTCCCTCTTCCTCCTCCTCCTCCTCTTCCCTCCTCCTTCATCCTCCCCCCATCCTCCTCTCCTCCTCCCTACCCATCCACCCTCCCCACCCTCTCCTTCTTCCTCCTTCTCCCCCACCCTCCTCTTCATCCTCCCCAACCCACCTCCTCCTCCTTCTCCCCCACCCCTCCATCTTCCCCTCCTCTCACCCCCTTCACCTTCTCCTCCCCCCTCCTCCTCCTCCCCCTCCTCCTCCCCCTCCTCCTCCTCCTTCCCCACCCCCCTCTTCCTCCTCCTCCTCCCCCTTCCTCCAACCCTCCTCCTCCTCCTCGTCTTCCCCCACCCCTCCTCTTCCGCCTCCTCCCTACCCACCCTCCTCCTCCTCCTTCCCACCCCTCCTCCTCTTCCTCCTCCTCCCCTCCCCCCCCCCTCCTCCCTCCTCCCCACCCCATCCTCTCCTCCTCCCCACCCCTCCTCCTCCTATCGCGATCCTCCTCCCCCACCCCTCCCCCAACCGGCCATTGCAGGTGGCGCATGGAGAGGCCGTCACCCACCCTACCCCAACGCTCACCCCCACCCCAATCCCCCCACCCCACCCTCTCCCCCGGCTTATTTTTAAAATGCAGTGCTTTATCGCGTTGTTTATTGATCAGCCACGGCATGCAACCGGCCATTGCAAATTGGCGCATGGAAGGCCGTCACAAGCAAGCGCTCACAAGACAATGCAACGGGGCGGTCTTTGGCTTATTTTTATTTGTTGCTTTATTTGTTTATTTATTTGTTTTATCGATTTATTTGGTTATTTATTTGTTTTATCGATTTATTTGTTTATTTATATGTTAATTTGTTTTGTTTTTTTGGTTCTTTTGTTTTTTGTTTTTTTGTCGATTTATCTGTTTATTTATTTGTTTTATCGATTTATTTGTTTATTTATTTGTTTTATCGATTTATTTGTTTTATCGATTTATTTGTTTATTTATTTGTTTTATCGATTTATTTGTTTATTTATTTGTTTTATCGATTTATTTGTTTATTTATTTGTTTTATCGATTTATTTGTTTATTTATTTGTTTTATCGATTTATTTGGTTATTTATTTGTTTTATCGATTTATTTGTTTATTTATTTGTTTTATCGATTTATTTGTTTATTTATTTGTTTTATCGATTTATTTGTTTATTTATTTGTTTTATCGATTTATTTGTTTATTTATTTGTTTTATCGATTTATTTGTTTATTTATTTGTTTTATCGATTTATTTGTTTATTTATTTGTTTTATCGATTTATTTGTTTATTTATTTGTTTTATCGATTTATTTGTTTATTTATTTGTTTTATCGATTTATTTGTTTATTTATTTGTTTTATCGATTTATTTGTTTATTTATTTGTTTTATCGATTTATTTGTTTATTTATTTGTTTTATCGATTTATTTGTTTATTTATTTGTTTTATCGATTTATTTGTTTATTTATTTGTTTTATCGATTTATTTGTTTATTTATTTGTTTTATCGATTTATTTGTTTATTTATTTGTTTTATCGATTTATTTGTTTATTTATTTGTTTTATCGATTTATTTGTTTATTTATTTGTTTTATCGATTTATTTGTTTATTTATTTGTTTTATCGATTTATTTGTTTATTTATTTGTTTTATCGATTTATTTGTTTTATCGATTTATTTGTTTATTTA
>NC_091557.1:3375980-3378480 GCF_042767895.1 Penaeus vannamei | reverse complement strand
AATGGAATGAACAAATAAAGAAGAATAGAGATAATTCTACATAAAGAAGAGTATTACAAGAAAACGAAAATAATAACAGGAAATGGAGGAAAGGGGGACAGCAGATAAAGAATAAAGGGAGAGGAGAGATAAACCGAATGATAAAGTGGTGAATATGTAAGAGAAATATAAGAATACAGAAGAAAAGTAAAGAAAGATAGGCAAACGCGTGTGTATGTACAGAGAGAGAGAGAGAGAAAGAGAGAGAGAGAGAGAGAGAGAGAGAGAGAGAGAGAGAGAGGGAGAGAGAGAGAGAGAGAGAGAGACAAAAAGAGAGACAAAGACAGAGACAGACAGACATACAGACAGAATAAGAGAGAGATAGAGAGAGAGAGAAAGAGAGAGACAAAGACAGAGACAGACAGACAGACAGAATAAGAGAGAGAGAGAGAGCAGGTAAAAGGGGCAACTTGAGAGATACGACGATAGTACAGGGTGATGGGGCAGAAATTATCGATAAATGGGAGATGATAAAGATAAGAAAAATTACTGTAATCGTTAACAATAAAACCGATAATGTATATCGTTCAGTTACCTGGGACAACTATATCTCCCTCTTTCTCTCTCTATCTATCTCTATTTACCTATCTATCCACCTTGATATTCTCTCTCTCTCTCTCTCTCTCTCTCTCTCTCTCTCTCTCTCTCTCTCTCTCTCTCTTCCTATCTTTGTCTTTCTGTCTGTCTCGATATCTCTCTATTTATTTATCTTTTTATGCATGCATGTATGTATGTACTTATTTCTCTTTTTATCCATCTATCTGTTTTACTAACCTTCTATTCCTCTCTCTCTCTCTCTCTCTCTCCCTTCCTCTCTCCCTCTCTCTCTCTCTCTCTCTCTCTCTCTCTCTCTCTCTCTCTCTCTCTCTCTCTCTCTCTCTCTCTCTCTCTCTCTCTCTCTCTCTCTCTCTCTCTCTCTCTCTCTCTCTCTCTCAAAATCGAATACAACTTTGAACTTTCAGTAGCCTGTAAAAAAAAATGAATGCACGTTTATAGCTCTACATGGACACAACACCATTGAAGAGCGAATATTCTTATCACCATATATAAAAAACAACAATCATTCACGCTAGCAACGTTGCAGCGTGGATCGAATTTCAATCTATCAATTTATTTCACTACTTTTATACGTCACGCAACATGGGTGCCTAACGCTAGCGCTCGTTTTCTGTTGGTGGAGATGAAGACGCCGGGGAGGGCAAACTCGTCTATTTTTGATGACGAAAACGGTCACTTATCTTGAGACAAGTTTTCTTTCTTAAGGTTTCGTGGGGGTGAAGAAGGAGAAAATGAAGATGCTGAGGATAGATATCTTTTTTCTTTTTCTCTTTTATATGTTGGTTGAATATTGAATTATCATTTAGTGTTGGATATCATTAATGTAAGTATAAAGAATATTGGTGAGAAGGGAACAAGAATATATCATAATCAGCCGTGAAATAACCAACTGTGATGCAATCTAAAAAAAAAAGAAGATAATTTCAACACTAACCAAAAGCAACAACAATGACAAATCGTAATAAAAATGGGGAAAACATCGACAAACCGCAAAACACACACCAAAAAAATAATAATAATAATAACAACAACAACAACAACAAAACAGGGAGACAACCCACACAACAACAGCAAAAAAAAAAAAAAAAAACCTGGCGACACCAAGCTTAATAAAATGGATATTTACCGAAGAGAAAATTGATTACAGCGAGGATTCTTCGGGGACAAAATCGATACTCGCGTCCCGGCCAAACACACAAACACACAAACACGAGCAAAGGGTCACACAAACACACAAACACGAACAGACGGTTCACACAAACACACAAACACGAACAAAGGGTTCACACACACAAACACGAACAAATCGGTCACACAAACAAACACACAAACAAACGAACTGGTCACACACCCAAACAGGCACAAACAAACGGGTCACACAAACACACAAACACTAGCAAAGGGTCACACAAACAGACGCACAAACGCGAACAAACGGGTCACACACACAAACACGAGCAAAGGGTCACACAAACCCGAACAAACGGTTCACACAAACACGAACAAAGGGTTCACACAAACACGAGCAAAGGGTCACACAAACACACAAACAAACGAATCACACAAATAAACGCACAAACGCGAACAAACGGGTCACAGACACACACAAACACGAACAAACGTGTCACACAAAGAAACACACAAACACAAATAAACTGGTCACACAAACAGACACAAATAAACTGGTCACACAAACACAAACGGATCACACAGACCCAAACATACGGACCGTATACACAAACACATAAACACAAACAAACGGATCACAACAAACAAACACACAAACAAACGGGTCACACACAAACAAACGGATCACAACAAACAAACACACATACAAACGGATCACAACAAACAAACGGATCACAACAAACATACACACAAAGAAACGGATCACAATAAACAA
>NC_091557.1:3343480-3345980 GCF_042767895.1 Penaeus vannamei | reverse complement strand
TCACTGATAGATTATCTAGAAGCGCATGCGTGGTCCAGCGAGGGTGGCGTGTGTGCGTGTGTGCATGTGGTTGTGATTCGTTTGTGTGTGTATGAATGAATGTATGCGTGAGTGTAAGGGTGTGTGTGTGTGTGTGTGTGTGTTTGTTTGTGTGTTTGTGTGTTTGTGTGTGTGTGTGTGTGTGTGTGTGTGTGTGTCTGTACGTGTATATGTGTGTGTTTGGATGTGCGTTAATGTTTGCTTTTGCATAGATATGTGTGCGTCCATTTGCGTGTGGGCGTATGTGCGTGTGCGTGTGCGTATGTGCGTGTATGTATGTGTGCGTCCGTTTGCGTGTGGGCGTATGTGCGTGTGTGTGTGTTGTGCGTCCGTTTGCGTGTCGGCGTATGTGTGTACGTGTGTATGTGTATGTGTGCGTGTGTGTGCGTGTGCGTGGGCGTCTGTATGTGCGCGCGGCGGGACAAAGATGTCCTCCCGCAGCCCGAGCAGTTATGTCACCGGGGCGTGATTCAACATTATCATAATCAGCCAATCACAGTCACTGAACCCCCCTCCCCCCCTCCCCCTCCCCTTCTCCCCCCTTCCCCCCCTCCTCCCCACTTGACACATCTTCGAGACGGTTCAGGAAAAAAAGTTAGACAAAGTTTCTAGACTCTTTTTATACCCCTCTCACCCTCCTTCTTATCATGTGTCTGCCTGCCTGTCTGTCTGTCTCCTTTTCGCGTCTGTCTGATCCTAGGGAGAGGAGGGAGAGAAGGAAATTGAGAAGAGGAGGAGATAGAGAAATGGAGAATTCATTTGAATACGGAGGCAGATGGAGAGGAAGAAGAAAGATAGAAAAGTGTTTCAGATAGAAAGAGAGAAAGAGAAAGAGAGAGAGAGAGAGAGAGAGAGAGAGAGAGAGAGAGAGAGAGAGAGAGAGAGAGAGAGAGAGAGAGAGAGACAGACAGACAGACAGACAGACAGACAGACAGACAGACAGACAGAGAGACAGACAGACAGAAAGAGCGAGAGAGAGACAGACATATAGAAGAAGAAGAAGAAGAGAGGAAAATAAAAAAGGAATAGAAAACAGAGGACAGAGAAGACAGAGACAGACACAAGATGGACAGAGCATACAGAGATCACACACACACACACACAGAGCAGAGAGAGAGACAGAGAGAGCTAGAGAGAGCGAGAGAGAAAGAGAGAGAGAGAGAGAGAGAGAGAGAGAGAGAGAGAGAGAGAGAGAGAGAGAGAGAGAGAGAGAGAGAGAGAGAGAGAGAGAGAGACAGAGACAGAGACAGAGAGAGAGAGAGAGAGAGAGAGAGACTGAGCCAAATAGCCAGACAGACGCGCATAAAAAGAGTGAGAAAGAGAAAGAGGAACAGCTATCTTCCAAGCCAGCATTATTGTCTCCAGCCCGGACCTGTTAAAATTGGCCCATCTTATTTTCTGCAATAGATTCTCATTCTCTATTGTAAAACGCGATAAAAGTTTGACAATAGGGATCTCTCGGCTATCTTATGCCTGTAGGTAGATAGATAGATGGATTGATTGATTACTCTGTCTCTTTCTTTAGATTTCTCTCTCTCTCTCGCTTTCGTTTTCGCTCTTTTTCTCGCTTTTGATTTCTCTCTCTCTTTCTCTCGTTTTCTCTTTCTCTCGCTTTCCCTCTCTCTCTCTCTCTCTCTCTCTCTCTCTCTCTCTCTCTCTCTCTCTCTCTCTCTCTCTCTCTCTCTTTCTCTCTTTCTCTCTCTCTCTCTCTTCCTTTGTTTATTCTCCGTTCTTCGTCGTAGGCCTCTAACCTCCATTTTCTCGTCCTCCCTTCTTCCTCCCTCTCTCCTCCATTTTGCTCCCTCTCTCCCTCCCTTTTACTCCCTCTCTCACTCTTCTCCTTCCCTCCCTCCCTCCTTTCTTCATCCCTCTCTCTCCCCTCTTCCCTCCCCCTCTCTCTCCCTCCCTTTACTTCCTCCCTCTCTCCTCTAACTTCCTCCCTCTCTCTCCCTCCCTTTTCCTCCCTCTCTCCCTCTCCCTTTTTTCCTCCCTCTCACCTCCACCTCCCCCCCTCCCCATCCCCCGCCTTCTTTGATCCAGAACAAACTAGGATTCGCCTGTCGGATCCGATCCTCAATTCCGGGATTCAGAAAGGATTGAATCAGTCTCGTGTAGGATCGAATCCTACCCGAGACCTTTTCCTTATTTGGGTCTTTCATCCGAAGGGGTTTTGGTATTTATTCAAATGGAAGAATGAATAACAATAACATACGTGCTGAATGTATATATATATATATATATATATATATATATATATACATATATATATATATATATATATATATATATATATATATATATATAGAGAGAGAGACAGAGAGAGAGAGAGAGAGAGAGAGAGAGAGAGAGATAGAGAGAGAGAGTAATAGACAGATAGACAGATAGACAGATAGACAGATAGATTGATAGAATGATAGATAAATATATAAGGATATATACATTTAGTTTGATTTCACTCTCA
>NC_091557.1:3313480-3330980 GCF_042767895.1 Penaeus vannamei | reverse complement strand
AATGTAAGGAGGGGGAGGATAGGGGGTGAGGGAGGGGTGAATAGGGGGAGAGAATGTAAGGGGGAGAGAAATGGGGAAAAAGGGGGATGGAAGAAGGAAAAGGGGAGATGGGTGACGTTAGGGGGGGAGGGGGGTGTGAATACGGGAGGGGGTATTGCAGGGGAGAATGTAAGGGGGTGGATAGAAATGGGGAAGACGGGGGGTGGGGGGTGGAAGAAGGGGGGGTTAAAAGGGGAGATGGTTGACGTTAGGGGAGAGGAGATATGGTGACCCCCAGGATTGGGTCGATTTTTGGTTATGGTTCTGTTACTGTTTTGTTACTGTTCTACCTTTTTATGCTAGTTTGTTTGTTCTTATTTGTTTGTTTGTTTGTGTGTGTGTGTGTGTGTGTGAGTGTGTATGTGTGTGTGTGTGTGTGTGTCCGTCTACCGTATTTTGGTTCAGTGTCTTTGTCTGCGGAGTAGACTGCAACTTTTGTTGTTTATATTGTTGTTTATGTGTACGTCTCTCTCTCACTCTCTCCCTCTCTTTATATATATATATATATATATATATATATATATATATATATATATATATATATATATATATATATATATATATATATATATATATATACATATATATATATATATATATATATATATATATATATATATATATATATATATACATATATACATATATATATATATATATATATATATATATATATATATATATATATATATATATATATATACATATATATATATATATATATATATATATATATATATATATATGTATATATATACATATATATATATATATATATATATATATATATATATATATATATATATATATATATATATATATATATATATATATATATATATATATATATATATATATATATATATATATATATATATGTATATATATATATATATATATACATATATATATATATATATATATATATATATATATATATATATATATATATATATATATATATATATATATATATATATATATATATATATATATATATATATACATATATATATATATATATATATATATATATATATATATATATGTATGTATATATATATATATATATATATATATATATATATATATATATATATATATGTATATTTCTAATCTTAATAATAGAAAAAAAACAATAATATTAATGATAATAAAAACTTACCGTCTTGAACAACGTGCCTCCATCTCGAATTTTCTTTTCATTTTTCCACTTCTTCTCTCCTTTCCTCCTTCTCTCTCTCTTTCCTTATCCACATTTTCTTTCTTAAAAGTCGAAACATCACAATCTGCAACAAAGAAAAGGAATAATTAGCACCATTTTCTTTTCTCTCTCTCTCTTTCTCCTATTCATAATGTGTATTGGAGTCTGAGACGCATATATTATCTTCTATTGTTGTCTAAATCAACACAATAGCTTGGGATGAATTTTTAATTATGCTGAATGTCTATATTGCTGTCATTACTGTTGCATTTATTTTGATTTATTGTGTGATTATCATCATTATTACCTATTATCATAATTGTTATCATCATAATCATTATTATTATTTCAATTATTATCATTATTATTATTATCATTACCATTATTATTATCATGATTATTATTATCACTATTATTACTATTATTATTATCATTATTATCATTATTAATTAATATCATTTTTATTGTTAGTATTACTATTATCATCATTATCTTTTTGAATTAACATCATCATTATAATCATTACCAAAATTATAATTTTCATCCCCATAATCATCATCACCATCATTATCATTATTGTTATAATCATTATCATCACAATACCTATTATCATGAAAATGATTACCATTACAATTACCATTCTATCGTTACTATCACCATCCTCATCACTACCACCATTATGACTATCTTCTCATCACCACCAACACTATCATCACCATCATCTACCATCATCACCATCTCTCGTTCTTTCCATTATTACCGTCATCACCATATCACAATCATCACCATTACAATAAACATCATCACAATTGTCATTACCATCAGCTTAGTCATTACCACCCTAATCATCATTATCACAATGCCATTAAGCAAACACCAAACAAACAAAGATTACGATATATATATATATATATATATATATATATATATATATATATATATATATATATATATATATATATATATATATATATATATATGTGTGTGTGTGTATACATATATATATATATATATATATATATATATATATATATATATATATATATATATATATACATCATCATTATCATCAATGGATCATAAACATGAATATTAAACCGCGTTTGATGTGATCCTTATACCCAAAGGAGAAGGGGGGGGGAGGGAGGGGTAGAGGGAGAGAGGTAAGGAGGGAGAGAGGGAGAGAGGGAGAGAGGAAGAGAGGGAAGAAGGGAGAAGAGAGGTGAAGGGATTGAGGGGAGAGAAAAGTAAAGAGAGGGGTGAGAGGGAGAGGGGGAGAGGGAAAGAGGGTGAGAGGGAGAAGAGGGAAAGAGGAAAGAAAGGAGAGGTAGAGGGATTGAGAGGAGAGGAAAGTAAAGAGAGGTGAGAGAGGAGAGGATTAAGGGAAAAGGAAAGGAGAGAGAAAGAGGGGAGGAAGTGAGAGGATGGAAAGGGTTCTCCAAGGGATGGTGTTCTCCCCCTCCCCCCTTTCCCTCCCTCCCTCCCCCCCCCCCTCCTGTCTTTAAAATTCAACAGCACTTCAGGGTCCAAGGCAGCTGGGAGGGGGGAGGGGGAGAGAGCCAGGGTGTTGGGGGGGAGACAGCCAGGGTGTTGGGGGAGGGGGGAGGACAAAGCACCTAGTTCGAGAAAGAATATTTAGCGTCTAAGAGAAGTACTGAAGGAGGAGGAGGAGGAGGAGGGGGAGCAGGAAGAAGAAGAAAAAGAAGAAAGAAAGAAAGAGAAGAAGAAGAAGAGAGAAGGAGAGAGAGAGAGAGAGAGAAAGAGGGGAAGGGAGGGTAGGAGAGAGAGAGAGAGAGAGAGAGAGAGAGAGAGAGAGAGAGAGAGAGAGAGAGAGAGAGAGAGAGAGAGAGAGAGAGAGAGAGAGAGAGAGAGAAGAAAGAGAGAGAGAGAGAGAGAGAAAGAGAAAGAAAGAGACAGAGAAATAGAGAAAAAGAAAGAGAGAGAGAGAAAAAGAGAAACACCAAAGAAACGGTAACGAAAAAAAAAATACAAAACCAAAAAACCGACAAAAGAATAAGAGAAATACAGAAAAAGAGAAGAGCGCAAAGAGGGAAAAGCCGACTGGGAAGAGAGGAGTTTAGATGGAGAAGAGAGAGAGGGGGGAGGGGCGAGAGAGGGAGGGGGGCGGGCGAGAGAGGGGAGAGGAGGGGTGAGGCGAGAGATGGGAGAGGGGGGGGGGCGAGAGAGGGAGAGGGGAGGGGATAAAGCAGTGGGCGGAGTCCTGGCTGCAGCGAGGGGAGATGGAGAGAGAGAGAGAGAGTGAGAGAGGGGAGGAGGGAGAACAGACCACCCGGGAGAGGGATAGAGAGGAGGAGGGGTGGAAGGAGAGGGATACGAGGGGTTAGGACCGGGAAGGAGGAGGAGGAGGAGGAGGAGGAGGAGGAGGAGGAGGAGGAGGAGGAGGAGGAGGAGGAGGAGGAGGAGGAGGAGGAGGAGGAGGAGGAGGAGGGAGAATGAGAATGGGAAGATGGGAGAGCGAGCGAGCAGGAGAGAGAGAGGGGGAGAGAGAGAGAGAGAGAGAGAGAGAGAGAGAGAGAGAGAGAGAGAGAGAGAGAGAGAGAGAGAGAGAGAGAGAGAGAGAGAGAGAGAGAGAGAGAGAGAGAGAGAGAGATTTAGAGAGAGAGAGGAGACAGATAGAGAGAGAGAAAGAGAGAGAGAGGGAGGACAGAGCTACCGCCTCCCGCCACAACATGCACCTCCCCTCCTCCTCTCCCCTCCTTCCCCTCCTTCCCCTCCTTCCCCTCCTCCCTCCTCCCCCTCCCCCCCCCCCCTCATTCTAGAGCCAACAGAATAGAACGCCGATTGGTCGAAAGTTTAGATTGGAAACGTGCGGCAGGATTACTCGATGCACAGCTGCAGTATTACCAAAATCGGAAAGAAAAGAGGGGAGAAAAAGAGGGTAAGGACAAGGAGGAGGGGAGGAGGGGAGAGGAGGAGAGGGGAACGGAGGGATGGAGAGAGAGAGGTAGGGAGAGAGAGAGAGAGAGAGAGAGAGAGAGAGAGAGAGAGAGAGAGAGAGAGAGAGAGAGAGAGAGAGAGAGAGAGAGAGAGAGAGAGAACTGCCTATGCAGAACCCCCTTTCTATTTCTTCTTCTTCTTCTTCTCCTTCTTCTTCTTCATTTACTAACGTCTCTGTCCTCTTTTCCAATACTTTCTTGATACAGAAATATCTGTAACATACGCTGACTACATTGAAGTCTCTGCCTCGAAAACCTAAGCATTATCGCGGGGGCAAAAGCGGTCTGTAAAGGTTATATTCCCTTGAAATGTCTTCATCGCATCACCCTACGAGACGGCAACACTGCAGATCGCTCACATTGGACGGGAGGGAGAAAGAGGGAGAAGGGGGGGGGGAGGAGGGGAGGAGGAGGGAAGGAGGGGAGAAGAGAGTGGGGGAGGAGGGAAGGAGAGGAGGAGGGAAGTGAAGGGAGAGGGGGAGAAGAGAGAGGGAGGAGGGAAGGAGAGGGGAGGAGGAGGGAGGAGGGAAGGAGGAGGAGGAGGAGGGAAGGAGGGGAGAAGAGAGAGGGGAAGGAAGGACGGGGGAGAGAGGGGAAGGAGGGAGAGAGGGGGAAGAGAGAGGGGGAGATGGGAGAGAGAGGGAGAGAGGGGGGGGGAGAAAGGATTGTCTTTGTTATTTGTCTTGCTTGTATTTACTCGGAATAACTAATCAGATTCTATGACTTCATCTCCCATTCTTTTGTTTTCTGATCGTAAGAATAAAACCGTGATGGCTCCCTTTTGTTTTTTTTTCCTCTTTTTTTCTATTTTTACGGGAAATTGCGGGGGAGGGGGAGGGGGTGAGGGGATGGGTGGGGGAGAGGGGGAAGGGGGGAAGGGGGGGAAGGGTCCCATTGCCGTAAACGCATAAAATAGAGGAAGATAGAGCCGGGATATGATAGAGTAATAAAAGATAAGCAGAGTCAGGGGCAGAGACAAAGATGTGTATATATGTACGTGTTTTTCGTTGGTTGACATAGCCCCCTGTCACGTGACCTTCCGTATGCAATGGCTATATCTATATTCGTATCCGTATCAGTATCTGTGTTTGTATTTTTTATCTATCGATTTGTTTATCGCTCTTTTTTTTATCTTGGACAATTTGATTGTGTCTGAATGGCTGGATCTCTCTCTCTCTCTCTCTCTTTCTCTCTCTCTCTTTCTCTCTCTCTTTCTCTCTCTCTCTCTCTCTCTCTCTCTCTCTCTCTCTCTCTCTCTCTCTCTCTCTCTCTCCCTCTCTCTCACACTCTTTCTCTCTCTCTCTCTCTCTCTCTTTCTCTCTCTCCCTCCTCCCTCCCTCCCTCTCTCCATCTCCCTCTCCCTCTCTCTCCCTCCCTCCCTTTCTCTCTCTCTCCCTCCCTCTCTATCTATCTATCTATCTCTCTCTCTCCCTTCTTTATTTACTCTTTGCGTTGAATTCTAAAGAAAATCTGTTATTGATTCCCCAAGATTGAAATTGAAGAGGGGGGAAAATAATGCATTGATGAAGATAGGCCTAAGAAACCTCAGAATAGGCATTGTACATTTACAAATATATATATGAGTTATATAGAGAGACTCGTATGAATGCACAAGCAAGCAGAGATACGTTTACATACATATGTTCGTTACATAGAGAGAGTCCCGTATAAATGACCAATCAAAATCATATACGTTTACATACATATGTTCGTTATATAGAGAGATACCCGTATAAATGCACAAGCAAGCAAAGATACGTTTACATACATATGTTCGTTATATAGAGAGAGTCCCGTATAAATGAACAATAAAAAGCATATACGTTTCCATACATATATACGTTAGAGAGAGATACCCGTATACATGTACAAGGAAAGACATATACCTTTACATACATATATACGTTAGAGAAATATCCGTATTTATGCACAATCAAGCGTATATACGTTTCCATACATATATACGTTAGAAAACGACCCGTATGAATTCGTTATATAGAGAAAGACCCGTATAAGAAAACACAACAATGATAGCAATATTAAAAACAACAACAAAAACAATAATAGCAATAAAACTAATGATATAATAACAGCAACAACTATTACATAAACAATAATAACAACAATATCAATAACAGGAACAATGATGACGACAATAATGATGATAATGATAATAACAATAATAATAATAATGATAATAATAATAATAATAATAATAATAACAATAATAATAATAATAAGAGTAATAATAATAACAGTAATAATAATAATAATAACAATAATAAGAGTAATAACAATAATAATGATAATAATAATAATAATAATAATAATAATAATAATAATAATGATAATAATAATAATAATGATAATGATAATACCAATAATAATAATAATAATAATAATAATAATAATAATAATAATAATAATAATAATAATAATAATAATAATAATAATAATAATAATAATAATAATTAATAATGACAATAACAAGAACTATAACAAAGATGGCGGTGAACAAAATAGCAGCTATGATGATAATAACAATGATAATAATAACAACAATGATAATAAAGATAATATTGATGATGACTTCCATAATAACAACAACAAAGTAATAACAAAGAGACAGCACCACCTCCACCAACAAACAACAACAACACCAACAACAACAACAACAACAACAACAACAACAACAACAACACCAACAACATGAATAACAAGACCAACAACAACAACATGAATAACAAGAACAACACCAACAACATGAATAACAAGAACAACAACAACAACATGAATAACAAGAACAACAACAACAACATGAATAACAAGAACAACAACAACAACAACAACAACAACGACAACAACAACATGAATAACAAGAACCCCCCATCGCCAAAAAGTTTTTTTTCCGAAAATCTGAAATCGGAGTTTGTCTGCACTTGCTCGATCAAATCGTTCCCATATGCTGACGTAAAGACTTCCTCGAAAAAAAAGACAGCCGATGAAAAGACATTCAAAGAAAATGGTTTTAAAGAAGGTATGTATATATATAAGTTTGCGAACTCGGAGCGCTTGTGGTCTAGACTTCGAAGAAGGGAATAAAAAATATATATATATACGATTACAATAGTAATAGTATCATTATAATATTAACTAGACGCGGCTTCTTATTCGATAGACGGAGAGGAGAAAAAAAAAAGGGAAGAGAAAAGAGAAAATGCAAAACAATTCCACATGTGCGCCCGTTTTCATTTTTACAAAAGACCCCCCTTCCTCCTTGTAGTCTTTAGATCCACAGAAAACGAGCGCCTCTAGCAAGGCCTCTGGGAGTGAGATGAGGAGGGGGGGGAGGTGAAGGGGGGAAGGGGAGGGGGGCTTAAAGGTTTAGGGGTAGGGGAGAGGTAGGGAGGATAGGAGGAGGAGGAGGAGGAGGATAGGAGGAGGTGGCCATGGAAAATTGTGCCGGATAAAATACACATTTTCTCCCCGGAAACCTAGAAATTTGGCTCCAGAAATATTTTCACATACGGTTACACGTGATAGTGATATTATCTTCAGCCAGACAGCAACAATGGTGATCTATTGGTGATGATAATGATTATGACTGTAATGATAACAATAATGATAATATCTGCAATGATAACGATAATAATTTTGGTTAGCGATCATAATGATATTAAGAATAACAAGTTACAGCAATAAATAAGACAAGACTATTACTTATCAATCAGACAATTAGTGTATCTGTTTATCTATCTATCTATCTCTCTGTCTAACTACCTACCTCCTTATCAACCAATCTATCTACCTATATTTTTCCTTCCTTTTCGACTTCCCTTCACCCTCCAATTCTTCCTTCCCCCTCATCCTTTCTCTCCCTTTCTTCCCCTCTCTTCCCCTCTCTTTCACTTTCTCCCCTCTCTCTCTTTCTTCCCCTTTCTCCCCCTCTCTCCCCCTCTCTCTTTCTTCCCCTTCTCTTTCCCTCTCTTCTCCTCTCACCCTCTCTCTTCCCCTCTCTATCCTTCTCTCCCCCTCTCTCTCACTTTCTCCCTCTCTCTCCCCCCTCTCCCCCTCTCTTTCCCTTTCTCCCCCTCTCTTCCCTTTCTCCCCCTCTCTTCCCCTCTCTTCCCCTCTCCCTCATTTGATATCTCTCCTCTGGTGATCGATTTCCCAGAACATAAGGTCGGGCATAAAAGATAACACAGCCAGAAAACCCACACACAAAAAAGGGGGGGGTGGAGGTGAGAGGGGGAGGGAGGAGGGTAGGGGGAGAGGGGAGAAGGGGGAGAAATGGGGGGGGGTGGTTCCGATAAAACAAAATGAAACATGACTTTATTCGGAGCGAGGTGGGGAGAGAGAGAGAGAGAGAGAGAGAGAGAGAGAGAGAGAGAGAGAGAGAGAGAGAGAGAGAGAGAGAGAGAGAGAGAGAGAGAGAGAGAGAGACGAAAAGAAGTAGAGGAAGAATAAATACGAAAATTACAAGAAGAAATAAGAGAAGATAAATAGACAGATAGACAAACAGATAGACAGATACAAAGACAAACAAACAGACATCGACAAGCAGACAGACAAACAAACAGACACAAAAAAGACAAAGTCAAGAAAACACAAGAGAATAAAGAAAGAGAGACAGACATATTTATAAATAAAGAGATAATTCTTAGAGACAATTAATGGCTGCTATAAAACGCAGGATCCCGGATGGAGAAGCCGACTCAGTCTAAGGCATAAAATTCCCCTTTTCCTCTTTTTTCCCTTTTTTCCCCTTCCTTCGTCTCCTTTTTTGTTATTTTATTGTTTTTCTTGGTTTGTCTGTCTTTCGTGTCTTGTTGTTTTTCTTGTTTTTCTTGTTTTTTTTTCTCTCTTTCATCATCCTTTTCCTCTTCTTTCTCTTCCTACTGAATTTCATCTTCTTTTTCTTCTTCTTCTTCTCCTCCTCCTCCTCCTCCTCCTTCTTCTTCTTCTCCCTCTCCTCTTCTTCTTCTTTTGCCACTAATTACTCCTTTTCATCAACTTCGTTTCCTTATTTTGTTTAGCGTATTTTCTTTTGATTTCGTGTTTCCTCATATTCTTCAGCTTTCTTATCAGCAAAAGAAGATAGATAGAAAGACAGATATATAGAATGAGAGAGAGAGAGAGAGAGAGAGAGAGAGAGAGAGAGAGAGAGAGAGAGAGAGAGAGAGAGAGAGAGAGAGAGAGAGAGAGAGAGAGAGAGAGAGAGAGAAAGAGAAAGAGAGAGAGAGAGAGAGAGAGAGAGAGAGAGAGAGAGAGAGAGAGAGAGAGAGAGAGAGAGAGAAGAGGAGAGAGAGGGAGCGAGAGAGAGAGAGAGAAAGAGAGAGAGAGAGAGAGAGAAAGAGAAAGAGAGAAAGCAAGCAAGACAGAGATAGAGAGAAAGAAAGAAAGAGAAAGAGAGAAAGAAAGCAAGACAGAGAGGAAGGAAAGGAAGAGAAGAAAAGGAAGGAGGAATAGATGGAAAGAGAGAGACAAAAAATCAAAGAGAAAGAAAGAGACAGGGGGGAGAAGGAGAGAGAGGGAGAGAGAAACAAAGTTAAGCTCGTTATGAAAGTAATATACAGTAAGAAAAACATCTGGCGACAGGGTGATAAATCAGACCGGAAGCAAGGTACAGGGCTCTCTTCACACGCACGCACACACGCACTCATGCACACACACACACATATATATATACACGCACTCATACATGCACGCACTCATACATGCACGCACATACACGCACACATATATACATACATAAATACAAGCTCACATACTCTCACACACACACATACATATACATATATACACATATACATATGCACACACACGCACACACACACGCAAATGCAAACACAAACAAGCTTATAAGAAAGGAAGGGAGAGAGAGAGAGAGAGAGAGAGAGAGAGAGAGAGAGAGAGAGAGAGAGAGAGAGAGAGAGAGAGAGAGAGAGAGAGAGAGAGAGAGAGAGGGAGGGAGAGAGAGAGAGAGATAAACAGACAGACAGACAGACAGACAGAGACAGACAGAGTAAGAGACCCATATAAAAGCACAAACAAACACATAAAAGAGAACACAAAAATTGCTCTATAATAAACACATTTATGTGACATAGCTACATCAAGCCAACTTCAAAATTCCACCAGCTGTTTCGGACACGCCGGCAGTGTACACAAAAAGGAGTCTACACGCAAGGCATACACGTACACATGTGCTCAATCATACACCTTAAGTCAATACTTACATGAGGTGTACACAGATTAAAAGAAGGATAAAGAATGATTGGCACACACACACACAGACACACACACACACACACACACACACACACACACACACACACACACACACACACACACACACACACACACACACACACACACACACACACACACACACACACACACACACCAAAGTTCATTCCCAGGAAAACAAATAAATGATAATGACATTAATAATCACAAGCATAATGGCCCATTAAAAAAGATAGCTAGAGACAATGACATACACCTCTACCTGTCAATATACACGCACACACACCACGCACACAGACGTACACAGACGTACACATGTGCGGCTACCAAGACACGCACATAAGGGTCTCTCACGCATGCGCTGATGGGAGAAAGTCGCACGCATGTCCACGGAAAGCTTAAATTATTCCCCCCTAGTCCTCCTCCCCTCTTCTCCCCTCTCCTTCTCTTCCCCTTTCTCCCTCTCCTCTATTTGCCTCTTTCTCTCTTCACCTCCTTTACACTTTCTCTTCCTTTATCTCCCTTACACTTTTTAAGCCTTTTTACCTTTTACTTTCTTTCTTTCTTTCTTCTCTTTATTCCTCTTCGTTTCTTTGCTCTCCTTTTTTTCTCTTTTTCTCTTTCTTCTCCTTCCTTCTCTTCTCTACTCTTCAATCTGTCCTCTTCCTTTCTTCCTTTCATTCTCCTACTTCCCGCTTCATTTTTTTCTCTTCTTCCCCCTCTCTCTTTTTTCTTTCCATCCCCTTTCTCCTCTCCTCTCCCTCTTCCCTCTCTTTCTTTCTCGCTTTCCCCCCTTTCCTTCACACCCTTTTTATCACACCCTCTTTTCCCTAATTCCTTCCTTACTACCACTCCCCCCCCACACCTCTCCCCTTCCTTCCTAACCCCCCTGGTCCCTTCCCTTCCCTCCCCCCCCTTCTCCCCTCCTTCTCAACCACCTCTGGTCCCTTCCCTCCCTTCCCCCCCCTTCTCCCTCCCTTCTCAACCACCTCTGGTCCCTTCCCTCCCTCCCCCCCCTCTCCCTCCCTTCTCAACCCTCCCTGGTCCCTTCCCTCCCTCCTCCTTCTCCCCTCCCTTCTCAACCCCCCCCCTGGTCCTTCCCCCCCTCCCCCCCCTCTCCCCTCCCTTCTCAACCACCTCTGGTCCCTTCCCTCCCTCCCCCCTTCTCCCCTCCCTTCTCAACCACCTCTGGTCCCTTCCCTCCCTCCCTCCTCACCCCCTCTTAGCCCCTACCCCCGTGTTCCCTTCCCTCCCTTCCCTTCCCCCCTCCCCCTTCTCAACCACCTCTGGTCCCTTCCCTCCCTCCTCACCTCCCCCCCCCCTCTTAGCCCCTACCCCCTACCCCTGTCTATCTATATACACGTTTTAGGCATACTCGTAGGCCTATGGGGACGGCGGGCGATTCTCCGGGAGAGCCTACAACCATATCGTTTTACCCCTGAACAATTTGGGAAGAATGGGACGTTTTCGCTAAGTAATAGATTCACCAATCATTTAAACGCACGCACACGCACACGGATACACACATATACACACAAGCACACACACACACACATGCACACATATACATACAAATACACACACACACACATGCACACATATACACACAAGCACACACATACATATATAAATACATACATACACACACACATTCACACACACACACATACATACATAAATGCACACGTACACATACACACATACATATATAAATGCAAACACAAACACACATATATACATATATAGATACACACACACATATATATATACATACAAATACACACACAGATATATGCATATACACACACATATGTATATGTATATGTGTGTGTATACATATACATATAAATAAAACAAATACAAATGAAAATACATATAAATACTCGTATAAATACCAATAAATACATGTAAATACACAGTAAAAAGATTAGATAAACATAAATACACTAATAAAATTCTCCAAGTCCCTTACAGAAATACTAGAGAGTAAAATACCATAACAACCATCTTCGCCAGACAAACAGACGACAAATTACGGAAGATAAGAATATCCGATAAGGACGCGGGGGCTGATTTTTATCTTTTTATTAACACTGTTATCGTTTGCTGTATCTTTGGATATATCTATTTTCATTTATTTCCCGTTTTTCTTTTTTTTTTCATTTTTCTTTTTTTTTTGGGGGGGAAGATGGTGTGGAGTTCTCTCTCTCTCTTTCTCTCTCTCTCTCTCTCTCTCTCTCTCTCTCTCTCTCTCTCTCTCTCTTTCTCTTTCTCTTTCTCTCTTTCTCTCTCTTTGCTCTCTCTCTCTCTCTCTTCGCTCTCTCTCTCTCTCTCTCTCTCTCTCTCTCTCTCTCTCTCTCTCTCTCTCTCTCTCTCTATCTATTTATCAATCTATCTGTCTCAATGTGTCTCTGTCTATCTATCTATCTCTGCACACACACGTACACACACACAGATATTTACACACACACACATATATATATATATATATATATATATATATATATATATATATATATATATATATATATATATATATATATATATATATATATATATATATATATATATATATATATATGTATATATATATATATATATATATATATATATATATATATATATATATATATATATATATATATATATATATATGTATATATATATATACACCAGACTACACCACGAGAAATTACAACAATAGGAGGTATTTATCAGCCAAAATAATGATGATAATGATAATAATGCTTATAATAATAATGATACCAAAAAACAGCAACAATAAGAATGTAAAAAAACGCCAATAAATGACTCAAAATTAAAATAAAAAAATAACTGACATAAAGAAATCACAAATAAAAAAGTATATATATTAACCACCATAAATAAACAAATACAACAAATAAAAAAACAAACAAGAAACACAAACATAATCCAACCAATACAAGAATAAGAGAAAAAAGATAAACAAACCAACCAAAGAATAAGAAAAAAATAATAAATCACCCAACAAAAGAATAGGAAGAAAAAAAATACCCCCCCACCACCACCAAAAAAAAAAAAAAAAAAAAAAAAAATCTAATTTCTTCCACATTCTCCACGACACACACAGCGCAACCATTAAAACATCATGCAGCTGTACCATGCAGCGCGTTGCCTTTCACTGCCAGTTAGATCATGCGCGCCTTATCACATGAGCGTTACTGAGGACACTCTAATCTACATCACTAATGACATAACCGAGTCAATTTAACTTTTATAACTAAAACTGTTGTTGCCACCACGTCGGTCGCTGTCTTGTGTCGCGTCTTGCGAGGGGGGGGAGGTGGGGAAGGGAGGGGGAGGGAGGGGTGAAAGGGAGGGGGAAGGGAGGGGAGGGGTGGAAGGGAGGGGGAAGGAGGTTCACGAAGGCATGGGGGAGAGGGAAGGGGTAAAAGGAGGGAGGGGGTTCTAGAAAATGAGGGGGGAGGGGAAGGGGGAGTTCTAGAAGGAGGGGAAGGGGAAAGGGAGGGGAGGGGTGGAAGGGAGGGGAAGGGGGTTCTAGAAGGGAAAAGGGAGAGGGAAGAGGGGGTTCTCGAAGGGGAGGGGGTGTTGTTTCTAGAAGGGAAGGGGGTTCTAGAAGGAGAAAGGGAGAGGGAGGGTTTAGTTCAGAAATGGTTTCACTATGTGTCTGATGATTTAGATGTATCAAATACAGTAGTGAATATATTCCTATCTGTCTTGTATTTAACATTTTGTAGCTTTTCACTTATATTTTTATTAATATTATTATTTTCATTTTCTTTCTTTTTTACATGAATTGTTGGCATATTCCTCTGCTTGTTTTTGGTCGCTGCGTCACAGAGAAGAGCTCTTCAGAATAAATTTAATAAAACACAAAAATCAGAAGAGCACATCAAAGAAAATATTAAATTATTCTAAAGACAGATGTTTTTATACGTGTGTGCGTGTGTGTGTGTGTGTGGTATCATGTGCACACCAGGACGTATACATACACAATTACACATACATATAAGCACCACAAACACACACAAACACACACACACATCGATATACACACCACAAACACACACACATATCGATATACGCACCACAAACACAAACACACCCACACACATGCACATACACACTCACATACAAACACACACATAGATATACACACCACAAACACAAACACACACACACATGCACATACACACTCACATACAAACCCACGCACGCACACACACACATACACGCACACACACACACAAACGCACACGTATCAAGCTACCGCGAAAAATGAAACCAGTAATGCCTTTCCGCTCTCCATTTATCTTGTGGCGCGATAATTATAAAAGGGGCTTTTCACACCCCTTCCGCCTCCACACACACACTGCTGCCGGTGTTAACAGCCGATCTCTCCATCACCTCCACACGACGCCAACAAAGGCCAGACGAGAGCCCTAACCACAAGGGGGAGAGCGGGGGACTTAGTGAAGAGCGAGACAAATGACCCCACAACGGCTGGACGGGGGAGGCCAAGCGGGACACCTGTCGGGTTTGGGGGTCTTCTCGGGCTACCTGTCGGAGTTGGGGCTTTCTCGGGCTACCTGTTGGAGTTGGGGCTTCTCGGGCTACCTGTCGGGGTTGGGGTCTTCTCGGGCTACCTGTCGGGTTTGGGTTTTCTCGGGCTACCTGTCGGAGTTGGGGCTTTCTCGGGCTACCTGTCGGAGTTGGGGCTTCTCGGGCTACCTGTCGGATTTGGCCTTCTCGGGCTACCTGTCGGAGTTGGGCCGTGTGTGTATGTGAGGGTTGTCCCCCCTCCCTACCCCCCAGCCTACCTGTCGGGCTTCCCTCGGGTCTTGTCTGTCGGGGCTGACTACCTTTCGGGCTGGCTTTCCTTACCTATCTATCGGGTTGTCACCTCCCCTGCCTACCTGTCGGGCTGCCCTCCCATATCTTCCCTCCCCCTTCCCCCTCCCCCCTCCCCTCCCTCCCCCCTCCCCTCCCTCCCCAAATCCCCTTTTTCTACCTTTTCACACCAACAATATTGTCCACTTAAGAGGACGGGTATAGAGGGGTAGGAGAGGAGAGGGGAAGGGTAGGGGGAGTCGGGGAGGGGGATAGGGAAGGAGGGAGGGAGGGAGGGACGGAGGGAGGGAGGGAGGAGGAGGGAGAGAGAGAGAGAGAGAGAGAGAGAGAGAGAGAGAGAGAGAGAGAGAGAGAGAGAGAGAGAGAGAGAGAAACAGACAGACAGAGACAGAGACAGAGACAGAGAAAGAGACAGAGACAGAGAAAGAGACAGACAGTGACAGAGAGACAGAGACAGAGAAAGAGACAGAGAAAGAGACAGACAGTGACAGAAAGAGACAGAGAAAGAAAGAAAGAGACAGAGACAGACAGAGACAGAGAAAGAAAGAGAAAGAAAGAGAGAGAGTGAGAGAGATTTAGAGTCAAGGTACCCCAAAAAGAAGTCACCCAAGAAGGCGCTCGGGAGTGTGTTTGAGGGGATTAGCGTCTCGAGGAGGAGGTGACGGTGGTCCTCGAGGCTCCAACCGGACCGCCCGACCTTTGTGAACTCCCGCGGGCCCTTTGTGCAGCTGTCACAAAAATGCAGCTGCTTTGAGGTCCAATCCCGTGTCTTCTTCCTATTCTTCGGCTATTGTTGTCGTTGTTGCGTCTTCATTTAGCCTCATTCGTACTCGTTCAAACGGGCGGTTAAGGAGAAGAAAGGGAGAGAAGGGGGAAGTGGGAAGGGAGATAAAAGAGAGAGAAGAGAAGGCGAAATGGAGATATGATTGTCGGAGGTGAAAGGGGGGGAGGGGGAAAGGGGGTGAGGGAGGGGGAGGGGGTAGGATTCGTGTATGGAGAAGTTTGTGTTGTTTATGTATTTTTTGTGTTTATTTATTTGTGTATTTGTATATAATTGCGGTTCTTTGTTTGTTTATTTATTTGTTTATGTATGTTTGTATTTGTTTTATTATTTGTGGATCTGTCTTTGTTTATATGCGTACATGTAAGTATGCATGTGTGTGTGTGTGTGCAGTTATATTCATATAGTAGAACCGCATGTGTACCAACATGTACATCCGAGCTCTCGAAACCTATTTAAAAATAATAATAATAATAAATAAATAAATAATAAAAGAGAAAAAAAATATTTTCCACACAAAAAAGAAGAAAAAAAGAAAGAAACCTATTTTCCAAAAAATGAAAATAAAAATAGATAAATAAATAAAGTGAGAGAGAGAGAGAAAAATAGATGGAAAATGAAATTGTGTCTTCATTAACTCTCCGACCAATCAGACCCAAAGGTGTGATAATCCTAAAGGTAATAACTAGGTAAAAGGGGCAGGTGATGGGGGAAGGGGGTGTAAGGGAAGGGGATTGAGGGGGGGTAAGGGAAGGTTGGGGGGTAGAGAGGAGGGAGAGAGGGAGGATAGAGTACGAAGGGGAGAGAGGGAGGATAGAGAAGGAGAGGGAGAGAGGAGGGATAGAGAAGGAAGGGGGGGAGAGAGGGGGGATAGAGAAGGAGGGGGAGAGAGGGGATAGAGAAGGAGGGGAGAGAGGGAGGAGGGGATAGGGGGGGAGGGTAAGTTGTATCTGATGAGACAAGACACAAAAGAACCCTCTCCCCCCCTCCCCCTCGGTACCCCTTCCCTACCCCTCCCCCTCTCACCTCCCCTACCCCCTCTCCTCATCCACAGAAGTTAAGGCAAGGTTAAAAGAGAGAAAAAAAGAGGAAAAAAAAATAATATGACCACAGTGGATGTTCGTTATAAAGAGGTTACCGATCGTCCACACCCGAGGCGGACAGGTAGGTAGGCAAGGAAGGGGGGGGGGGTAGGGAGAGGGAGAAGGGGGGGTGGGGCATCCCCCTTCCTATTCCTCCTTACCTCCCTACCTTCCCCTCCTCCCTGACCTCCTCCTCCCCACCTTCCCTGACCCCCTCCTCCCCATCTTCCCTGACCACCCCCTCCCCTCCCCCCTCCCCTCCTCCACCTGATCCCATAACCATTCGTTCGCTTTTCATAATTAAACACTGCGTGATTAACGACGTTTCGGATGA
>NC_091557.1:3308480-3310980 GCF_042767895.1 Penaeus vannamei | reverse complement strand
GAGGAGGAGGAGGGTGAAGGATGGAAGGGGGAGGAGGAGGGTGAAGCAAAGTGGGGGGATGAGGGTGATGGGAAATGGGGGGTAAGGAAGGGGGGGAGGCGAGGGGAGGATGGGAAGGAAAGAAGGATGAGAGGGTGAAGAGAAGGGAGGGTGAAGGAAATGTAGAAAGGGAGGGAGGGTGAAGGAAGGGGGGAGGGGAGGGTGAAGGAAAGTGGGGGGGTGAGAGTGGGAAGGAAAAGAGGGTGAGGATGGGAAGGAAGGGAGAAGAGGAGGGTGAAGGGAAGGGGAGGAAGGCAGAGAAAAGAGGAAGGGAGGGTGAAGGAAATGCAGAAAGGGAGGGATGGTGAAGAAACGGGAGAAAGGGAAGAGAGGAGGATAGAAGGGTGATGGAAAGGGTAATAGAATGGGAAGGAAGAAGGCTAATGTAAAGGAAGGGAGGAGGGTGGAGTGGAGGGGAATGGAAGCTGGTGGATGAAAAAAAGAAGAGAGAAAAAATATAGTAAATGCAAGAGAGGAGAGGAGAGGAGTATAAAGGAAGGAGAGGGAGGAACGGAGAATGGAGAAAATGGAATAGAGAGAGATAGAGAGGAAACAGGAGGAGGGAGGAAGCAAGAAATGATGAGAAGGAAAGAGAAAAAGAGAGGATGAGAAAGGGAAGGACGTACAGATGAACACGAAAGAGAATGAGGCGAGAAAGGCCATGATAAAAATAAATAACAAAAGAAGGAAACCAAAATAATAGTAATAATAATAAGAGTAATAATAGTAGTAGTAGTTGTAGTAGTAGTAATAATAATAATAATAATAATAATAATAATAATAATAATAATAATAATAATAATAATAATAATAATAATAATAATAATAATAAATAAATAAATAAACAAAATAAATAAATGAAATAATGATAAAGACAGTAAAAAACAACAAAAAAACTAACAGAAACACACAAACAAACAACTCATACAAACACACAAACCACAAAATTGAAATTCAGTCACATACACACATAACAAGATTGTAACTGATTCCCTCCTACAGTGATGGTGCATTTCTGTCAATCGTGCCAACACAAAACATCAATACACACTTTTAAAATGCATTGGCTTAAGTGTCACGCTATAATGGTGGGTATACAATCAACTACACTTTTGCAGGTGTTGTTAACCTATTGATATTTTTCGTTTTTTTTTCGTTTTTTTTTTGTGACAAGGATTTGTATTGTCTTTTATTTTACTTTTTTTATTTCTTATTTTTTTCATTTTTCTTTTCTTTTTTGTCTTTGTTGAATACTGCTTTTATGTTATGGATCTTTGTATTTTTTTATTCTTATCATTATCGTCATTATCATTATTATCATCGTTATTAGTATGATCTATTATCATTATTATTATCATTATGATTGCTATTATTTTTTTATTGTAACCATCATCATCATCATCATCACCATCATCATTCTTATTTCTATTATTATCATTATCATCATTATTGTTATCATTATCATTATTAATATTATTTTTATCATTTTTATCTTATTATCACCAGTCTACATAAAGTCACTCCAAAATACTCATAAATAAAAATAGTCACGACCAGCCATTTTAACAAACAAAAAGACAAAAAAAAAAAAAATAATAATCAAGAAAACACAACAATAAGGTGACCAAACGCGAGAAGAAAGAGGGAAGTGGGAAATTAGGTAATAATTGAGACCCACAGGACAATAGAAAGAGAGAGAATGGGGAAAGCAAAGTGGGGGGGAGGGAAAGGGGGGAGGAGGGAGGGGGAGGAGGGAGGGGGGGAGGGAAGGGAAGGGCAGGTAGCTGTGTTAACATCTACAGCTCAAGGTTATGTCTCTATTCCCTCTCTTTCCATCCTTTGTTATCCTGTGAAATAAATACTGATTTATTGTCTATTTTTTCCCCCTTTGTTTCGTTTCGGTAATCCTTCTCTCTCTGCTTTATTTTCTTCGTTGATTGGTCTGATTTACTTTTTTTTAATATCCTATTCCTTTCTCTTTCTTTTTTCTTTCTCTCTCTCCTTCTCTCTCTTACACACACACACACTCACACATTCTCTCTCTCTCTCCTTCTCTCTCTCTCTCTCTCTCTCTCTCTCTCTCTCTCTCTCTCTCTCTCTCTCTCTCTCTCTCTCTCTCTCTCTCTCTCTCTCTCTCTCTCTCTCTCTCTCTCTCTCTCTCTCTCTCTCTCTCATTACGTGTTGCAGTACCACACAAGACATTGATTTTCTGTACACTGAAAACGACAAATATTTTTCCAAAAAGTTACATTGTATCAATAATCATTTCAAAAATAACATGGATAAAGGACATGAACAAGGGACATGTCTCCAACACGTATTCAGAACCCAATAAATATATCTTCCCTGGGTTCATAAACTACAACAAAAATAAGATATAAAACATACGAAAAGAATGAGTTTGTCACCTGATACACATGCGACGCACACACATACAGATACGTACACATACACACACATG
>NC_091557.1:3300980-3305980 GCF_042767895.1 Penaeus vannamei | reverse complement strand
CTTTCTCTTAGATTTTTTTCTCTTTTTCTCTCTCTCTCTCTCTCTACCCCCAATACCAACCCACCATTCCCCGCTACCACAACCCACGCGCCTCAGAACACCAAATACCAAAACAACCCCATGACCACGCGTCGTACGTCATCATATCAAATACAACCGCTTGTGTTTTCGGAAGTGGTACAAGTCGTTTACACAACCCACGAAATGGTCGTTCCACAGCGACGGTCGAACATCCTCTAATACTACCCCTTTAATATTAGCCCGAGCCGTCCTTTTCCCGTCGCGAAAGGGTTAATTCGGCCTTCGCACTCGACATGGGAAGGAGGACAAACAGGCGTCGATGTATGGGCGTGCAGTTTACGTGGAGAGACGTGGAGAGGTGGTGTGTGTGTGTGTGTGTGTGTGTGTGTGTGTGTGGGTGTGTGTGTGTGTGTGTGTGTGTGTGTGTGTGTGTGTGTGTGTGTGTGTGCGTGTCCGATAAGACATGTGTAGTTCTTTGTCTCTGATCTCACAACGTCTCCTTGTGTTTCAATTTTTAATGAGAATTTTCCATAGAAATTCTCCTTCACATTTCCTTAACATAAAGAAAAGTTCTGTCTCAAGCAGAAAGACAAAATATATATAAATACGTAAAAACAAGTATCTAGATCACAATAAGCGATCGTATAGAATATACATTAGCTTTTAAAAACGAAACATGGATAACCCGACCAAGAAATTCAAATAATAAAAAAAAAAAAAAATCTCTAAACAAATATACGAACTGGAGAGCCTTAAGGGTCACCACAGACAGCTTTAGCCCTTTGGTTTCAGTCTTATCGTCCTTGTAAACACTACATGTTTCCTCTGTTCCATACCTTATGTGTGACTTCACCTGGTGTACAAGCCCAGGCTGACAGTATGCGGACTCCTCCCTAACAAACGACTCCAAGGCTCGTTCTTCTCCACCCTTACACTCTATCTTACAATGCTGACACACTACCCTCTCATCTTCTCCCTTTTCTCCCTGTCTGTCTCTTCTGTCTTTCCCTTTCTCTGTCTTTCTCCCTGTCTGCCCCTTCTCTGTCTTTCCCTTTCTCTTTCTTTCTCCCTGTCTGTCCCTTCTCTGTCTTTCCCTTTCTCTTTCTTTCTCCTTGTGTGTCCCTTCTCTGTCTTTCCTTTTATCTATCTTTCTCCCTGTCTGTCCCTTCTCTGTCTTTCCCTTTTCTCCCTGTCTGTCTCTTTTGTCTTTCCCTTTCTCTTTCTCCCTGTCTGTCCCTTCTCTGTCTTTCTCTTTTCTCCCTTTCTGTCCCTTCTCTCTGTTTCTCTTTCTCAATCTTTCTCCCTGTCTGCCCCTTCTCTGTCTTTCCTTTTCTCTATCTTTCTCTCTCTCTGTCCCGTCTCTGTCTTTCCCTTTTCTCCCTGTCTGTCCCTTCTCTCTTTCTCTTTCTCTATCTTTCTCCCTGTCTGTCCCTTCTCTGTCTTTCCCTTTTCTCCCTGTCTGCCCCTTCTCTGTCTTTCCTTTTCTCCCTGTCCCTTCTCTGCCTTTCCCTTTCTCTACTGGCGCACAGATCACTTTCTAGTGTTGGCTTTCTTACATGTGTGGGGTATTCCTATTTAGTCATTTAGGGCTTTTGATAACTGATAACTAGTTGTAATTCGTACATCAACCTCATTTTTCACAGCACTTTCTAAATCAAATCTCAGCTTCGCCAGCTTCAATACCTTAGCAGGATTATAAACCTTTCACGCGTGGCTATAACTCTCCACATATGAACACACACATACCCAACCCAACACCCCAACATCAACCTCCCTTATTCCACCCTTCTTTTCCCTCTTTCCCCACTCGCTCTTTGCTCCCACCCTCCTTCTCTATGCCGACTCTTTCTTTCTCTTTCTCTCTCTCTCTCTCTCTCTCTCTCTCTCTCTCTCTCTCTGTGTGTCTGTCTCTCTCTCTCTCTCTCTCTCTCTCTCTCTCTCTCTCTCTCTCTCTCTCTCTTAATCACTCACTCACTGTCTGTCTGTCTGTCTGTCTCTCTGTCTCTCTCACTCACTCTCTGTCTGTCTGTCTGTCTGCCCACCCTCCCTCTCTCCCTCCCCCCCTCTCTCTCTCTCTCTCTCTCTCTCTCCCTCTCTCTCTCTCTCCCCACTAGGCTACGTACCACTAGCCCGAAGGTTATATAAATAGCAAAGATCTCTAAGCCCCCGTGACGTATGAGCAGGAGAGAGGATCTGATTAGGATAGGTTGCCCCGTGTTGAATCCTAAATATGCATGATCATCACACGAAGCAATGCTGGTTGGGGAGGACTCATTCCTTCACAGGCACAAGACGTGTACAGGGTGTAATGAAGGGGCGCAAGAAACTGATACGTCGTGTGCGTGTGTGTGTGCGTGTGTGTGTGTGGGTTGTTTGTTTGCTTGTTTGCGTGTCTGTTTTTGGAGTGGAAGGTTTTCTTGTTTGTTTGTGTGCGTGGGAGAAGGAGAAAGGGGGAGAGGGGAAGGAGAGAGAGAGGGAAAAGGGAGGGAGAGAGAGAGGGAAAGAGAGAGAGAGAGAGAGAGAGAGAGAGAGAGAGAGAGAGAGAGAGAGAGAGAGAGAGAGAGAGAGAGAAAGGAATGTGGCGAGGATAATTAAGAATACCCACACAGCCTGACAGATTAAGGGAGATACACTGGCACAATGATATGGAGAGAAAGACGAGAAATACAAGGTCCAACACAGACTTATAAAACAGAAAGCAAGAGAGAGATTAGTATAATAACAAAATTATAAATGCTACAGACAATCATACTCCGTTTTTTGTTCGTGATTTTTGCTCTATGTCTCTCCTTCTCTCCTTTCTCCCCGTCCTCTTTCTCTACTTTTACTATTCTCTATTTTTCTCGCTGTTTCTCCTTCTTATCCTCTACTTTTCTTTCCCCTCTCTCTTTCCTTCCCACCCTTCTCCTCCCTCTCTTCCTCTTTCTCCTTCTCACTCTGCCTCTCTCGCTCCCTCCTTCTCCTTCTCCCTCTCTTCCTCCTTCTCTCCCTTTCCTCCTTCCCTCCTTCTTTCCCTCTCTTCCTCCTTCTCTCCCTCTTTTCCTCCTTCTCCTTCTCCCTCTCTTCCTCCTTCTCTCTTCCTCCCTCCATCTCCCCCTCTTCCTCCTTCCTTCTCCTTCTCCCTCTCAGAGCAACGGAATGCAAGACATGGTTACGTCAGCAGGGAAAAGATTCTCCACAGCGCTTAGCCTTCTGCACACACCACCCTATCTTTTGCTGGGATATTTTGTCGATTTCATGCCGCAAGACGTAGCCTCATAGAACGCCAAGTAGAGACGTAGAGTCGGAGACAAAAACAGTCGCTGACAACACACTCCTACACTGGGAACACTCCTTGCGTTTTCAAATGTTTTTTTTTTTTCTTTTTCTTTTTCTTTCTTTTTCCTTTTTTTCGAGACATAGTCTGTACCCTAAATATAGAGAGAGAGAACTATCGTCGAGAGTGTAGAAAAGACGAACCCATAGAAGTGGATTGTGTTTTATTTTTTCTTTTCTTTCTCTCTTTCTTTCTTTTTTACACATATATTTGTTTTGGGTTGTGTGTTTATACGTTGAATACTTTATACATGTACGTGAAGGGATATACAGCCGAAGTGTACACAGGGAGGTGTACATAGGGAGGGTCGAGCGCCAGCAGGAGCAGAGCGTCCCCATGGGTGGCTGATGTAACACGAGACTCAGTGGGGATGTGAGGATGCTGTAGCTGCTACACACACACACACGTACACACGAATACTTATGGCTCACACTCATACACGTACGTACATTCACACACACATACAGACATGAGAACGTATATTCACACACATACAGACATGCGTACGTATATTCACACACATGCGTATGTATATTCACACACATACACACATGAGTACGTGTATTCACACACATACACACATGCGTACGTATATTCACACATACACATATGCGTACGTATATTTATACACATATACTTATACAGAGACATGCGCACATGATAAAACGTACACACATACATCAAATAAAAATATACACATACCCTTACGAACGCACACGCACACACATACACTTATACCTATAAATAGACGCACCGACACGTGCACATATCTCCATATTCACATACAGAGCCAGACATACATGCAGCTGCAACAGGAAGAACAAATATAGGACGGCTTGTTCCTTCTCCTTGTGTTATTGTTGTTGTTGCAGATGTTGTTCGAATCTCCCTCTACTGACGCTGTTGTGTGTCTGACAGCAACAGCCGTACGTCACGCTTCTGTATCTGGTTGATATTGCAGCGTCACCCCTGACTTTTCTCTCTGTCTCTCTCCTTCCCTCTTTTTCTGCATCTCTCTGTCTCTCTCCCTCACTCTTTTTCTACATCTGTCTCTCTCCCTCGCTTTTTTTTCTACATCTCTCTTTCTCTCTCCCTCCCTCTTTCTCTATACTCCTGTCTCTGTCTTTGTCCCTCCTTTCTCTACATCTCTCTGTCCCTCTCCCTCCCTCTTTCTCTACATCTCTCTGTCCCTCTCCCTCCCTCTTTCTCTAGATCTCTCTGTCTATCCCTCTTTTCTTCTACATCTCTCTATACTTTCCCTCCCTTACATCCCGCTCTCTCCTTTCCTCTTTGTTACATTTTTGTTTCTCTTTCATTAAGTATGTCTCTGTCTCTTCCTCTCCATGTCCTTCTCTCTCTCTCTCTCTCTCTCTCTCTCTCTCTCTCTCTCTCTCTCTCACACACACGCACACGCACTCTCTCTCTCTCTCAAACACACAAACACATAAACTTCTTGGACACTCTTTTCCCCACTCTTTCTGACTGTCTATTGCCCTCCAACCCATTCTTGATCGCCTCAGCATGTGCACGAGGGCCAAGCTGTGGCATCATGGCAAGATATTCATGAACTTCATCACCAGTTGTCTCGCTGTTACTAATTGCTCTCCTTCTTTCTCTCCTTCGCATTTCTCATTTGTTCCTTAGAGTTGGTTTTGTTTCTGTT
>NC_091557.1:3273480-3278480 GCF_042767895.1 Penaeus vannamei | reverse complement strand
TATCATTATTACTATTACTATTATTGTCCTCATTACCATTATTATCATCATTATTGTTATTATCATTATAATAATTATTATTATCCTTATTATCCTTATTTTTCTTCATCAATATTATTGATATCATCATTATTATTATCATTTGTATTATTAACATTATCGTTATTATTGTTGCTGTTTTGTTGTTATTGCTATTATTATTATCAGTATTATCACTATCACTGATGTTATTACCAATATCAACATAATCAACAATGATATTATCATAATCATTATGATCTATATTACTATTATTATCATCATCTTTGCTCTAATTACTGTTTTTCTTAGTGTTACAATTTTTATCAATATTATTATGATAACTGTTTCTAATTTTGTGTTTATCATTATTAATATCATTATTGTTTTATTATTGTTATCATTGTTTGTACTATTATTATAATTATTATTATCATCATCATCATTTTCATCTTTATATTTATTACAAATCTCATTTCTTTTCTTTATTGTTGTTTATGTTTATTTTTCTTGTTGCTTTTATCATTATCAACATTATTGTTATTACTATTATCACTATCATTATCTATTTTACTATTATCACTACCGAATATGATTATTGTTATCATTATTATCATCATTATTGCTAATATTATCATTATCTTCATCATTTACCTTTTATCATTACTATCATTAGCGTCATCAATATCATCATAATTTTTGGATCATCATCATTACTATTACCATTATTATAATTATTTTCAGCATATTGCTGCTAATATATTCATTTTCATAGTAGTTATTGTTATCATTATCATTATCTTTGCTATCATCATTATGGTCGTTATCATTATTATTATCATCATTACCATTATCATTATCATTATCATTATTATCATTATTACTATTATTATTACCATTACTATTATCATTATTATTATTATTATTACTATTATCATTATTATTATTATTATTATTATTATTATTATTATTATTATTATTATTATTATTATTATTATTATTATTATTATTATCATTATCATTATCATTACTATTATTACTATTACTATTACTATTACTATTACTATTATTATTACTATTATTATTATTATCATCATTATCATCACCATCATTATCATCATTTTCATTACCCAAATCTTTATTTTTATCATTATTTTTACTATTACTATTACTAATATCATTGTGAGTATTTTTATCACTCACTGTTGTCGTTATTTTTCATATTATAATTCTTGTTTATTATTTTCATTAATATCATTATCATCTAATCCTTATTATTATCATTGCCATTGTTGTTATTGTGAGTATTATTATCATAATCCTCGTAACCATTAATATTCTACTGCCAATATCATAATTATTATTATTATTATTATTATTATTATTATCATTATTATTATTATCACTATTATTATTATCATCATCATCATCATCATCATCATCATTATCATCATCATCATCATCATCATTGTTATTATTATTATTATTATTATTATTATTATTATTATTATTATTATTATTATTATTATTATCATTATCATTATTATCATTATCATCATTAGTATTATTATTGTCATTAGTATCATTATCATTATTAACATTATCATTATTGTCAATATTAATATTATCATTATTATTGTCATTATTATTATTATTATTATCCTTAACATTATTATTATCATTTTCATTATTATAATTATTACTATAACTGTTAAGATCATTTTAGTTATCATTATTATTATAATTACCATCATATTTATTATTATTATCTTTATCATCATTATCATCCTTATTGTTAACATTATTATCATCATTATCATCATTACTTTTATTATCATTGCCATCACTGCCATTATCATTATCATAATTATCTTATATATCAGTAACATTATCAGTATCATTCATATCATCATTATTAAATGGTATTGTTGTTTTCATTTTCATTATCATTGTAATTAATCTCATCATCAGACTATCACCATTAATGATCTGATTATCTTTATTATCATAAGTATTTTTTATCACTTCTCTTTATTCTTATCATTGGCAATTTTAATTTTCACTATCATTTCTATATCCACCACCTTTATTATCATTCTTATCCTTTCATTATTAATTCTATTATCATTGTTACTATTATTATCATTATTACTATTATTATCATTATTACTATTATTATCATTTTTACTATTATTATCATCATCATTATTATCATTATTATACTCTTTATTACTATTGTTATTGCTGTTGTTGTTATTATTATTATCATGATTATTATCATTATCATTATCGCCATTATTATTATTATTGTTATTATTATTATTATAATAATAATAATGATTATTATCATCATTACTATTATTATTGTTATTATTATTATCATTATTATTATTATTATTATTATTATTATTGTTATTATCATTAAAATTATTATTATTATTATTGTTATTATTATTATTGTTGTTGTTGTTGTTGTTGTTGTTATCAATAACATTTATTGTCATTAGTATCATCATCACTATCACTTTGATTATTGTTATCATCATTATCATTATTACTACTGTCATTTTAAAGTTGATATTACAATTGTCATTTTCATCAATATTGCAGTTATCTTCATCAATATTGATGTAATTACGATTATGTTTATCACCAATGTATGTATTACTAAGAATAGTATCATTACCTTTTTATTGCTATTATTGCAATAAAGATATTTGCATTGTCTATATCATCAACATTGTTGTTTTCATCATCATCATCATCATTGGTTATCATTACTCTTGATTTCTGCTTTTGACATCATCATTGCTATCATTATCACGGTTCATATCATTATCATTATATCATTATCAGTATGAATATTATCAGTATCATCCTCGACCTTGTTCTTATCATCAGTATCTCTCTCTCGATCATTATATTTATTTATTATTTTATCATTATTTGTTAATTTATTTATATTTTATATTTTATATCTCGATCATTATATCTATTCATTATTTATTAATTTATCATTATTGATGAATTTATCATCATTTATTAATTTATAATTATTTATTAATCTATCATTATTTATTAATTTATCATTATATTTATACTATAGATCTTTATAGTTATTGTTATTACTATATCCATCATTATCATTATGTCGAGACAACGAAGGGTTTAATTATAATTTTTCTTATTGATGTTATCATCAATATTATCAAAATACATTCATTGTTCTTCTAAAAAAAATTGGTCTTGTCTTTTTTATGGTACTATGTTGCTCTGTCTATTATTGTATTTGTTATTACTCTATATATCCTACGTTGTTATATCTGTTGTTGTGTTTGTTGTTGCTATTATTTGATATTATTAGTATTACTATTTATTGATGCTATTATTATCGTGTTTTCTTTGTGCTGTATTTATTATTGTTGTTATTATTATTAAGATTTTTGTTGTTATTACTATCATTTTGTTAATTAACAGAAATTTCACTCTGACTTTCATTACTATTATCCTATCCATTTTACTATTGTTATTAATATCTCTAATTTCTACCTATAAACTACTATTCGTAAGAAGCAGTTCAATTAAATGTGTAGGTGTATGCGCGTATGTTTATTTGTGTGTGTGTGTGTGTGTGTGTGTGTGTGTGTGTGTGTGTGTGTGTGTGTGTGTGTGTGTGTGTGTGTGTGTGTGTGTGTGTGTGCGTATGTGTGTGTGTGTGTGTATGTGCGCGCGCGCGTGCGTGTGCGTGCGTGTGTGTGTGCGTGTGTGTATTTCCCCACTCTCGTATATATGTTTATGTCCCATTTTTAAACAAAAATGTGTTTTTCCAGGGACTTAAATGCGTGACAGGCAATTCTCCTTAACAAAACCCCAATGTATTATTTTTCTAATATACTGACACGGACCGCAACAAGACAGCATCAATTTTATAAGAATGCTGAGAGGTCACACACTTCATTTTACGGGGTCGCAAAACCAATCACTTACCATGGAGGCTTGATTGAATGTTTATGAATAAATATACTTCTTTTTCTTTTTTTTTTTCTTTTTTTTTGGAAAGGGGGAGGGGGGAGGGAGGAGGGGGTAGGGGGGGTTGTTACGTAAGGTGCTGTTTGTGAGATAATCTAGTTTCCCTTTTTCTTTTCTTTTTTTCTTTTTTTTTTTTCTTTCAGGATCAGGTGGTAAATATTGATGGGTTTCTGTCCATATATTTCCTTATATTTGCAAGCATAATTTTATAATACATAAACACACACGCTCATACACACGCACAAACACACACACGCATACACTCACTACCCCCCCCCACACACACACACACACACAATCAAACACACACATAAGCACACACACACACACACACACAATCAATCAAACACACACATAAGCACACACATAAGAACACACATAAACAAACACACATACCCCCCCTACCCCCCCACCCCACCCCACACACACACTCCCTACTCCTACACGTCAACATATTCTCACACGCTCATACACACCCAGAACCGCCACGTCACGTCCGTCAAGTATTTAGGAAAGCGAAATGATAAATAACATTAAAGCGATATAAAATCAAACGCAACGAGGTAAAGAGCTTGTAAGTAGCCCGAGTATAAGGTATGAGTGAGATAAACCATAGAGACTGTCTAATCCGAGGTCATGGAGTAGCATGGATCAGGTAAAAAAAAAAAAAAAAAAAAAAAAAAAAAAAAAAAAAAAAAAAGTTTTCTCTGGGCCCACACTTTCACTTTAGCGTTTAGTTTAGAACTACAGGACAAGATTTAGTGAAATAGAGATTATTATCTTTTATTCATGAAAGGTTGAATATAAAACAACAAAATATATCGTATTTTCTTAACCTACCGTGACAAAATATGCTTATCTGACACAATATGATAAATGCATGAAAAATAAAAAAAATAATGACTAAAAATAAAGAAATGCTCAACGTGGCATTTAATAAAGGACTAATTAGC
>NC_091557.1:3240532-3243032 GCF_042767895.1 Penaeus vannamei | reverse complement strand
AGGTTCATGTGAAAGGGGGGGGTTGGGGAGGGGGCTGGGAGGGGGTGGGGGCAGGGGTGAGGGGGCGGGGGTGAGAGGATAAGCTTTCTCGTTTTTTCTTCTCTGTCTATGTGTTTATTTTTTTTTTTATTTTTGTATGTGTTTGTGTATTTGTTGTTTTTTTTCCTAACGGTCTGTTTGTCTTTGTCTCTGTCTCTTTCTTTCTCTCTCTCTCTCTCTCTCTCTCTCTCTCTCTCTCTCTCCTCTCTCTCTCTCTCTCTCTCTCTCTCTCTCTCTCTCTCTCTCTCTCTCTCTGTCTCTTTCTGTCTATCTCTGTATGTCAGTCTGCCTGCCTCCCTCTCTCTCTACTCATATATTGCATAATTTTCATTATTGCATCATCATTATGTCATATTTGTTGCTGTTTTTATAAATATTGATAATATTATTGAATTCACTTTTCTCTGACTTTTTCTTATTCTTCTTAAATTCGCTTTCTTAAAAATGAATAAATGGATAAATAAAGTAATGATGAGGAGGAAAAACTTTTTTTTCTTCTTCTTCTTCTTCCCTCTTTCGCCGATATGCTAAAGAGAAGGATGATGAATAGGAAAATTGATAAAGAGATAGATAATTAGATTAAAAGATATCTAGCAGATGTTTGGACACAAATGATAAATACTGTAAAGAAACGAAACGACGATTAATCGGTAGATAGATGTACTGATAGATAGATAGACTGCTGCATAGAAAATGAGATAGATAGACTGATACACAGAAAAGGAGAGATAGATAGACGGTAGATAGATAGATAGGTGGATGATTGGAGAAAGAGAGAGAGAGAGAGAAGGTGACAGACAGACAGGAAGACAAAGACCTAAATAGTTCAAAAGAAGGAAATATCAGAGAGAGAGAGAGAGAGAGAGAGAGAGAGAGAGAGAGAGAGAGAGAGAGAGAGAGAGAGAGAGAGAGAGAGAGAGAGAGAGAGAGAGAGAGAGAGAGAGAGAGAGAGAGAGGAGAGAGAGAGAAAACTCGACAGGAAGAGTAAATAAAGAAGGGTAAAATACGTCAATTTTTTACAAGAAAAAAAGTGAAAATATAAAGTTTTTAATCTTCTTAGAGATAAGAAGTTACAAGTGTCAACAAGCCTGATATATGTCCAAACACGTACGTACACACGCACACACGACACACAAAAAAGTTAGCGAGGATGGGGGAGGGGAGGGGGGGGGGATTAATTCTAGTGAAAGATGAAAATAATAAAAATGTTGATAATTTAAAATAGTATTCATTGTATGTACCTTACTCCTGTATTCATATCTATATGTGTGTGTGTGTACATACATACATATATATGCATATTAATATTTACATATATATGTATGTATATATATGTGTATATATATGTATATATATATATATATATATATATATATATATATATATATATATATATATATATATATATATATATATATATATATATAGAGAGAGAGAGAGAGAGAGAGAGAGAGAGAGAGAGAGAGAGAGAGAGAGAGCGAAAGAAAGAGAAAGAGAGAGAAAGAAAGAGAAAGAGAGAGAGAGAAAGAAAGAAAGAGAGAAAGAAAAAGAGAGAGAGAAAAAAAACGCACATATGTTCGTGAGTATGTATGTATTAGAAAATATACAATTATAATTAGTCAGTCGTATATTTCACTAAATTGGATAATTCGGATGAGCATTTAGCGGTTATGGATAATAACAAAAATTCAAAAAGCGCGAGGATCTGCGCTAATTTGCACTGTTGCAAATATTAGTGCAAATTTATAATCAGAGTCTCCGTCGCGTAATTGATCGCTTGCAATTAACATCACCATAAATCGAATGCCACAGAGCGATAATTGTGTAATTGAATATAAATTCAATGAGAATTTATTCGTGTTCTCCCCTCCCCCCTCTTCCTCCTCTTCCTCTCTCTCGCCCCCCCCCTTCTCCTCATCCTCATCCTCTCTCTCTCCCCCACCCCGTCTCCTCCTCCTCCTCTCTCGCGATCTCCTACCCCCTCCTATTCCTCCTCCTCTCTCGCCCCCTCCCCCCTCCTCCTCCTCTCACGCTCCCCCTTCTCCTCCTCCTCCTCCTTCTCTCTCTCACCCCCTTCTCCTCCTCCTCCTCTCTCGCCCCCTCCCCTCCTCCTCCTCCTCCTCTCTCTCGCCCCCCCTCCTCCTCTCACGCTCCCCCCTTCTCCTCCTCCTCTCTCTCGCCCCTTCCCCTCCTTCTCTCACTCACCCCCCCTCCTCCCACCTTATACGCTTCAATCCCCACCCCTCCCCTTCCTACTCCCCCCATCACCCTTTTTTCCCTCTTAACAATGCTATCTTCCCTTCTTTTTAAACCTTTCTCTACCCTTAGCCCTTAAATCTACATTTTCCCTTCCCCTTAGTACCTTATCAACTCCTCAGTCACTCCCCTTAAATCCGCCTTACCCATTTCCCTTTAAGTCACTCTGCCCTTTCCCCTTAAATTTGGTTTACCATTGTCTACC
>NC_091557.1:3213032-3220532 GCF_042767895.1 Penaeus vannamei | reverse complement strand
TCCTACTTCCCTCCTACCCCGCTCTCTTACTCTTCCCCACCTACTCACTTACTTCCTTCTCCTTCTCCTCCTCTTCCTCTTCCCCTTCAACCCTCCTCCTACTCACCCTCCTATTCCCTTCCTACTGCTCTTACTCTTCCCCACCTACTCACTCACTTCCTTCTCCTTCTTCTCCTCTTCCTCTTCCTTAACTCCCTCTTACTTCTCTCCTACTCCCCTCCTACTCCGCTCCTACTCTTCCCCACCCTACTCACTTACTTCCTTCTCCTCCTCCTCCCTCTTCCTTTTCCTTAACCCCCTCCTACTTCCCTACTACTCCCTTCCTACTCCTACCTACCTACCCCCCCTACTCCCTCCCTACTCTTCTCCTACACCCCCCCTTGTTACTCCTCCCAGAGCCACTTACCTCCTCCTCTCTCCTCCTCCTCTTCCTTAACCCCCTATCTCCCCCCACCTCCTTCCTCCTCCTCTTCCTTCGCTATTCTCTTTCCCCTTCCTTCCCATCAGCTCCCTTCCCTATCGACCTTTCCTCTCTTATATATATGGAGGATACTCTCCCTCTCTCTAATAAGATCTCTCGTCTCTCCCTCATCCCTTTTTCTCCTTCCCTTTTTTATTTCATTTCACCCTCTTCTTCTCTTCTTCCATCCTTCGTCAGCTTTTTCTCCTTTCCCTCTTTATTCTCATTTTTTAAAGTCTCATCTTATTTTCCTTCTTCTTCTCTTCTCCCACCCCTCTTCCCTTTTTCACCTTTCCCTCTCTATTCTCCTTTTTTTAATCTCATTTCATCCTCTTCTTCTTCTCTTCTCCCACCCCTCACCCCTTTTTCTCCTTCTCCTCTTTATGCTCCTTTTTTAAAGTCTTTTTTCATTCTCCTTCTTCTCCTCTCTCTCTCCCCAAATAGCTTCTCCATTCACCTGTTTTACTCTACTTCCCCCATTCCCCCTTCTTCTTCCCCCTCCAATTCTTCTTCATCTATCTCCTTTCCCCTCCTCCCTTCGTTCGCCCTTCTCCATTCTCTTATTTCTCTCCTTCCCTCCATCTTTCCTTTCTCATCCCTTTTCAATTCCCCTATCTTTACCCACCTTCCTCATACCTCCCCTTCTTCCCCCATATCCCACGTCTTTCCCTTCCCTTTATCCCTCTCCTCCCTAAATCTCCCCTTCCATTCCCTCTCTCTCTTCCCATCCATCTCCATTCCCCTATATTTACCCACCTCCTCTCATACCTCCCCTTCGTCTCCCACATCCCACCTCTTTCCTCCCCTTTGCCCCTCCTCCCCCCACACCCTCCTCTCCCCCACCCCCACCCTCACCCCTCCTCTCCCCCACCCCCTCCTCTCCCCCAACTCTCCCCTCACCCCCCCACCCCCACCCCCTCCTCTCCCTCACCCTCACCCCCACCTCTCCCTACCCCTCCCCACCCCCTCCTCTCCCCCACCTCTCCCCTCACCCCCACCCTCATCTCCTCCTCATCCCTCCCCCTCCCCATCCCCCCTCCCCCACCCCTCCTCTCCCCTCCTCTCTCCTCCCCCACCCCCACCCCCTCCTCTTTTCTCCCCCACCCCCTCCTCTCCCCTCACAATCTCCTCTCCTCCTCACCACACCCCTTCCCTCCTCATCCCTACCCCCACCCCTCCTCTCCCCTCACCCCCAATCCCCAATCTCCTAATCCTCCCCACCCCCTCCCCTACCCCCCTCCCCACCTCCCAATCCCCACCCCACTCCCCAATCTCCTGGCTCTGGCATTCCTTGTGATCAGACACAAAGGACGTTTCCTCCGATGACTCAAATTTTCCAGTTGTGAATCTTACCTGGACACAGAGAGGTATTTTTACGTTGTTTTCTTTCTTCTTCTTTTTTTTACTTTCCTCTCTCTCTCTCTCTCTTATTCTTTCCCCCCTTTTTGGGTTCTTCTTCCATTCTTCTTGAATCTCTTCACTTCCCCCCTTCGTCTTTTTTTCCTATCATTTGATTATATATATATATATTATTTTTATTTCATATGTTTTGTCTTTTAACATCTCATTAATATAATCATTTGATTATAATTCATTTTCTCATCTTATCATTCACTCATCGTTTATTTCATCATATATCCCTTTTCTCATGTTTCATTTTATATTTAATCTCTCACATCTTATCTCTCTATTCATCTGAATTACTCAACCTACTGTTTTTATTCTTTCTGTCTCATAGTTTTGGTTTCCTATAAACAATAATAATAACCATAATGATGATAATGATGATGAGAATGGTTATCATTATATTAATGATAATGATAACAACAATATTAGTAATAGTGGTATCAATTATGATGATGATAATGTCAATGATAACAGAAATAGTATTAATATTGATAATAATAATAATAGTAATAATAGTAATAATAATAATGATAATAATAATAATAATAATAATAATAATAATAATAATATTACTATTAACAATATTATCAATAATGATGATAATAATAACAACAAAATGATATAAGAGTAATAATGACAATAATCGAAATAATGATAATATTAATAACAATCGGAATCGTGGTTGATGAGTAATAATGACAATAAGAATAGGAATGATAATGATAATGATAATAACTATTATGATGATATTAATGATAATGATGTTAATGATGATATCAATAATGATGATAATAATAATAACAAAAATAATGATATTTATATCAAAAATGATATTAACAATATTACTAATGGAAATAATGATGCCAATAACAATACTCTTAATAATGATAATAATAACAACAACAACAATGATAATAATAATAATAAGAAGAAAAAGGACAATGATAATGACATTAAATTATCAGTAACAATAATAATGATAATGATGATAATAATAATGATAGTAATAGTTATAATGATTCTACTAATAATCATGAAAATAATAACAATAATGATAATGATGAAAATAGTAATAATAATAATGATAATGAAAATAGAATCATAATAACGGTAATAATATTACTGATAGTTATAGAAATATCAACAATAACATGCATAACATGGTTCATAATGAGAATAATAGTAACGATGATGAACATAAAGTAGAAATAATGGTAAATAACACCAAGAATTAGGATGATTACAAGGATAAAGAGGAATAATTCTATAAAGATGATAATACCAAGATATTGGTAATAACTATCATGAAAATAAACTCTTGAAATTATTAAATTGATAACAAAAAAAAAACGTGAAGATAAAGAATTATAAATCTATGTTAACAAAGATTAATAATAATTAAGATTTTGAGCTATTCCTTGTTATTTTTAATATTAAAACACGTACACTCCAAGGTCAATATCTGATTAATTTACGGGGTAAGATATATTCATTTTCCATTTATATAAGCTTCGATATAATAATTCATTGATGCTTGATACTAAGTTCGATTACCATACTTAATTTCTAAACTAAATCTTACAAAAGATTTCAAATTTATATATACGCTATTACTTTGAATGTTCTTAATAAACCTTTAAGAAATCATAAGCGTATAATAAAAATATAAGCAATATTTAACAGTTAAAAGGTATAAACTTAAAATGATATCAAACACAAAATTTAGTGCAGATATTATTTAACGTTTATAAACTGATGTGACTAAATTATGTATACATTTAGTACACACTAAACCATAATAGAAAAATATTAATATACAACCTGTTGTACATCTGACAGTCACTTGAGAAATACACATAAAACACAGACAACTAATCTCCCATTTATTATCTAAATGATACATCAATTAGTAATCACCATGGTAATGATGATGATAATAACACGAATATGAATATGAATGAGCAAATATAGACAGTATGAATTTAAAAGTCTATCTAATGAATGACGATAAATTATTCTAATAATTAAACAATCCTAAGTGTTCGATAAGATAAAGTATGTACTTAATACATTTATATAACGGGGTTGAAATCTCTAACTCATATAAGGTAAAACATACTTAAAAAGCGTAAGTTTATCGCGGCAGAATAACGAATAAAGAATAACTAGAGAGTGTAAAAGATTAGATTACGTAAGTTCTTGAGAATAGGTGTGGATGCGAGAGAATATACGTTTATCAGATATACATATATCTGACTGAAGTTTTAGTCGAAACCGGTCAGATAAGGTTCTTGTAATGTGAAGATATTCATTTCATTCACAACTTTTTTCGTGCATAAGTCGCAATGAATATTATGATAAAGATTTAATCGGGCCAGTTAGGTTATTGTTATTCATTGAAGTTATTTAGTCTAATTCTTATTCTCTCTAACTTGCTTCTCTCCCCTTATCAGAAACCTGGCAGTGCATGAGTACTTAGGTGGATGTATATCTTCTTTTTCCCTTCTTATCGCTTTTCTCTCTATCTATCTCTCTCTCTCTCCATCTATCTATCTGTCTATCTGTCTATCTATCTATCTATCTCTTTCTCTGTCTCTGTCTCTGTATCTCTCTCTCTCTCTCTCTCTCTCTCTCTCTCTCTCTCTCTCTCTCTCTCTCTCTCTCTCTCTCTCTCTCTCTCTCTCTCTCTCTCTCTCTCTCTCTCTCTCTCTCTGCTCGCTCGCTCTTCTCTCGCTCGCTCGCTCTCTCACTCTCTCTCTCTCCTCTTCTCTCTCTTCTCTCTATCACTCACACACACAATCTTACCAGGAAATTATATATATTGGTTCTTTCTTAACCTGTTATTGTATCACTTGACTATTCCCTCTCTCTCTCTATCTCTCTCTCTCTCTCTTTGTCTCTCTCTCTCTTTCTCTCTCTCTCTCTCTCTCGCTCTCTCGCTCTCTCGCTCTCTCTCTCTCTCTCTCTCTCTCTCTCTCTCTCTCTCTCTCTCTCACACACACACACACACTCTTACCAGGAAATTATATATATTTTTGTTGGTTCTTTCTTTACCTGTTATTCTATCACTTGACTATTTATCGCTTCTCTCTCTCTCTCTCTCTCTCTCTCTCTCTCTCTCTCTCTCTCTCTCTCTCTCTCTCTCTCTCTCTCTCTCTCTCTCTCTCTCTCTCTCTCTCACTCACACACCAGGAAAATTATATATATTTTTGTTATTTTTTTCAAATCACTTGACTCTATAAACACTGCCGTGAACTGAGATACACACGGTTTAATGTTCTAAAGCCACGCAGATGTAATTTTAAAAGATGCTTGTCGAGATGAAACGTGTGAAGACATAAAAGAAAAGAAAAAGAGAAAGAACAGAAAAGCAAAGATGAATATTTGTATCCTATCTATCTAAATTCCAAGAACTCATAACTTGAACAAACGAACCTATTCATCATGAGTAATGGGGGTTCAGGCTCATTATGAACGCCGTTCGAACACACAACGCAACACCTGGAGCTCAACACCCCCCTCCCTCCCCCTTAGCCTCCCCCGTTCCCTCCTCTCTTGTACCCCCCACCCTCCCTCCCTTTCCTCCTCTCCTCCACCTACACCTTCCTTCCTTCTTTTCTTACTCTTCCCTCAGCAACTTCTTTCTTCCTACTCCCCTCTTCCTCTTTCTCTCCTCCTACTCCTACTTCTCCTCTCCTCTCTCCCTCCTCCTACTCCTACGTCCCCTCTCCTCTCTCCCTCCTCCTTCCTCCTACCTCCCCCCCCCCCCTCCACTCCTCTCTCCTTACTCCTTCTCGCACTTTTCCCATTTCCCTCCTCTCATCCTACGACTTCCCTCCCCTCTTTAGCTCCCCCCCCTCCCTTCCTTTACCTTCCCCCCTCCTCCTTTTACCTCCCTCCTCCTCCCTTTAACTTCCCTCCTCCCTCTACCTCCCCCACCCCTTCCTACCTCTACCTCCCCCCTCTACCTCTACCTTCCACCACACCCCTCGCTCTACCTCCCCCACCCCTCCTACCTCCACCTCCCCCACCCCTCTATCCCTGTCCACCTCCCCTAATCCTTTCTCCTCCCCTTCCTTCCTTCGCCCCTCCCTCCCCCCTCCCCCCGGACGCGCCGCTGTGGGTGCTAGCGAGTGTCCGAGGCGCAGTAATTGGGGATAATTAGTGGTGGTTAATGAAGGACTTAAGTATGATACAGGGGGGTGGGGAGGGGAGGGAGGGGGGGAGGGGAAAGGGCGATCACCTGAGGAGAAGCTCCTGTTGTTGTTTCCAGGGGGGAGAGGGGGGGAGGGGGAAGGGGGAGGAAGAGCGATGGTGGAAGAGGGAGAGGAAGCGATACTGGAGGTGAAAGAGGAAGAGGGAGAGGATGAGAAACTGATGGAGAAAGAGGAAGAGGGAGAGGATGAGAAACTGGTGGAGAAAGAGGAAGAGGGGGAGGATGAGAAACTAGAGGAGAAAGAGGAAGAGGGAGAGGAAGAGAAACTAGAGGAAAAAGAGGAGAAGAAACCAGATGAGAAAGAGGAGGAGAAACTAGATGAGATATAGGAAGGGGGAGAGGAAGAGAAACGAGAGGTAAGAGAGAAAGACGGAGAGGATTAGATAGAAGGAGAGAATTGAACAGAAGGAGTTTGAGAATCCGACGTAGGATGAGGGTGAAGCTTTTAATACTTGAAAGGAATTGAAGTGTCGATGTTCATTTCTCCCTTTCTTTGTCTCCTTCTTCTCCTCGTTATTCACTCACTCTCTCTTCGCCTTTGCTGGTCAGAAGCTGTTTCTTTGTCTCTCTTGTTCTGTCTATCACTTTTGCACGAACACACATGTATATTCATATGCTGCATATATTTGCATGAATACATACATGTTAATATTTGTGTATATGTATGTACATATGTCTATATATATATATATATATATATATATATATATATATATATATATATATATATATATATATATATATATATATATATATAAATTCTTATTGGAAATCATCATCGTTATTCCTCTAATTTCTACGATTATCATTACAATCAAGATTCTAATCGTTGCTAATATCACCTTAAATTCTTCCTGTCATTAGTATTAGCATCAATACCATAATCATTTATGGCCTTTTACATTATCTTTATTTTCTTATTCTCAATGGTTATAATGTCGTTATCTTTGCGTTTGTTATTTTGTATTATGATTATTTTTGCCATTATTATCATCGTTGTTATCATTAACACTACTACCATTATCATCGTCATTTTCTTTATGATTATTACTGATACTGATAGGAGTTATATCTAATAATGATTGTTATTTTTACGTTATCATTATTATTGTTATTGTTATGATCATATTTCTTTGTAGCAGCAGTAGTAGTATCATCATTTCCATTATCATGTTCATTACCTGTATCATAATCATCATATTTACTATTATTAATTTCATTATTATTTATAGCATTTTCATTATCATCATTGCTATATCAGCCCTGGAGTTTTTTTTTTTTTTTTTTTTTTTTTTAGCACTGGTTAGTTTGTTTGTTAGCAGGATAACTCAAAAAAAATTATGAACAGATTTTTTTTATGAAATTTTAGATGTCCTTATGTTTTGGTGATCCGAATCCAAGATTTATTTATTTATCT
>NC_091557.1:3200532-3203032 GCF_042767895.1 Penaeus vannamei | reverse complement strand
CCCCTCCCCCCCCCCCTCTCGATGTTTGTTTCATTTCCCTTCTCTTGTTTAGTAGTTATTCGTGTTCTTCATCTTTTTTCTATGTCTGTTTAGGTCTCTGTCTCGTTCTCTCTATTTATCTCTTTAACCACGTATTACTGTCTTATTTTTATTCTTCTCCCTCTCTTCTTCTTCTATTTCTCTCCCTTCTTTGCCCCCCCCTCTCTCCTTCTCTTATCTCTCTCTCTTCTTCCCTTTCCCCCTTCTCCCCTCCCTCTCACTTCCTCTACTTCTCTTCTTCTCCTATTCCTCTCCCTTCCTTGCACCCCCCTTTTCTTCTCTCATCTCTCATCTCTCTCTCTTCCTCCCTACTCCCCTTCTCCCATTCCTCTCCCTTCCTCTCTCCCTCTCCACTTCCCCCCATACTCTCCCTCTTCTTTATATCCCCCCCCCCCTCTCCTTCTCTCATCTCTCCTCTCTCTCTCTTTCCTCCCTACTCTACCCCCTTCTCCCATTCCTCTCAACCTCCTTTCTCCTTTCCCCTTCCCCTCGTTCCCTCTCACCATCTCTCTCTCCCCTCTCCACTTCCCCCCATACTCTCCCCTTATCTCCCCTCTCCCCTCTCCTCATCTCTCATCTCATCTCTCTCTCTCTTCCTTCCTTCTTCCCCTTCCTTCCCATTCCTCTCCCATCCCTCTCCCTTCCTCTCCCTCTCCTTTTCCCCCCCCATTCCTCTTGCCATCCTCCCCTCCCTCTCCCCTCTCCACTTCCCCCCCCCATACTCTCTCCCTATTCCCCCCCCCCCCATCCCACTCATCCCCCCCTTCTTCCCCACCCTCGCATCCCTCCCCAACACTCCTGACAGTAATGACGGTCTTGACAGAAAGGTAATTGCAGAGGTTGTTCGAGAATTAAATTACAATACCCCCCCTTCTCTCATTACCATAGCTGAAGCGTCTTGTTTTGACGCTATGGGAAGGTGTATGTGTGTACCTACTCACGCACGCACTGACACACACACGCACGCAGACACTCATTATCTTACGTACGTGTACTCGAGTGTATACCTGTGTGAGTGCATAATGTAGCATCTGGGTATATAAATATGAAGTATATATATGTATATATATATATATATATATATATATATATATATATATATATATATATATATATATATATATATATATATATATATATATATATATATATATATATATATATATATATACATATATGTTGAAGTGTCTCGGTATATATATATATGCGTATTGGGAATGCTAATGATAATGATGAAATAATGATAATATTGAAAATAATAACAAGGATTATGACAATAATGATAATGGGGATAATAAAAAATGATGATAATATAAATGAGAGTGATAATGATGTTAATGATAAATAATAGCAATAATGATGGCAGTAAAAATTATAACAACAACAATAATAATGATGATAATGATAGTAATGATAATAATAATAATGATAATAGAAATAATGATAATGATAACGACAACAATAACAATAATGATAACAATCATTATCATTATTATTATCATTATTTATACTCTTATCATCAGAAGTAGTATTATCATCATTATTATAATGATAATGATAATCATAATAACAGTGAAGAGGATAATAATAATAAAGGTAATAGTGATAATAATGGTAGATGGGATAATAAAAAATATGTAATAATAGTAATAACAGTGGTTAATTACAATGACTATTAACAAATTAATAGTAATAATGATGATAACAACAATAATAATGATAATGGAACTGATGATGGTAATAACAATGATATTAATAATGATCATAACTAAAGATAATCATAATAACAGTGATGATAATGATGATAATAAACGTGATTATATTAGTAATGATAGATGTTATGATAAAAACATGTAATACTAATGATAATAATGATAATGATATTACTGAAAATTATAATAACAATAATCATAATGATGATATAATAATCACAATAATGATTGATAAGAAGAAGAATAAATTAGAACAATGGTTATGATAATAATGATAATGATGATGATAATATCAATAATAATAGAAAATACAAAAATAATAATGACAATAATGATAATTGATTATTGTGATAACGATAATAACAATAATAATGATAATGATGATAGTAATAATGATAGCAATGATAATAATGACAATGGTAATGATGATAATAATTGTAATAGTAATAGTGATAATAAAAACAATGAGAATTATGATTGCAACAATAACTATAATGGTGATAATAATGATGATAACATTAATGACTGAGCTAGAAAAAATAGAAATAACAATGACCATGATAATAGTAAAGATACTTATAACAAAAATAACTATCAGTGATGATAAAAAGCGATAACATATCAATATCAACAAGGGTAACAAGAAAGGTGCTCATATCATGACATTAATGACAATAATAATAATGATAATGATAATAACAATGATGATAACAATGATGATAATAAAAAAAATAATATAACAAATGATA
>NC_091557.1:3186478-3200032 GCF_042767895.1 Penaeus vannamei | reverse complement strand
TTTCCCCCCCCCCCTTTCCTTCTCTTCTCCCTCTCCCTCCTCCTCTTCTTCTTCTTCCTCTTCTTCTTCTTCTTCTCTCTCTCTCTCATTCCCTCTCCCTCTTCTTCTTCTTCTTCCTCTCTCTACCCTCTTTCCTCTTTCTCTCTCTCTCTCTTTCTTCTTTCTCTCTCTCTTCTTCTTCCTCTCCCTCTGCTCCCTCTCTCTTCTTCTTTCCTCCTCTGCTCCCATTCTCTCTCCCTCTCTCACTCCCTCTTCTTCTCCCTCTCTCACTCCCTCTTCTTCTCCCTCTCTCACTCCCTCTTCTTCTCCCTCTCTTACTCCCTCTCCCTCCTCCTCTCCCTCTCCCTCTTCTTCTTCTTCTTCCTCTCTCACTCCCTCTCCCTCCTCCTCTCCCTCTTCTTCTCCCTTTCTCACTCCCAAGATAGAGAGAGAGAGAGAAGAAAGAGAGAGAGAGATAGAAGAAAGAGAGATAGGGAAGGGTAGGAGAAAGAGAGAGAGAGAGAAAAAAAAGAGAGAGAGGGAAGGGTAGGAGAAAGAGAGAGAGAGATAGAAGAAAGAGAGAGGGAGGAGAGAAGAAAAGAGGGAAAGAGAGAGCAAAGAAAGAAAGAGATCGAAAGAGAGAGAGAAAGAAAGAAAGAGATCGAGAGAAAAAGAAAGAAAGAAAGAAAGAAAGACATCGAGAGAGAGAGAAAAAAAGAGAAAGAAAGAAAAAAATCGAAGAATGAAGAGAGAGAAACAGTAGGTAGGGGAATACAGAGTATCATGAAATTTAAATAAATCATTTAAAGTGAAGGAAAGATTACTGCTGTAATTGCTCATTGATTCTCGATGTTGGTGGTAATGGTTTGGTTGGTATCTCCTTTCGCCTTTCGCCCTCCTCTTCTTCTCCTTCTTCTTCTTCTTCGTGTTCTTTGCTTTTTCTTTCCTTTTTTATGCTTTTCTATTATTTTTTATTTTTCTTTCTTGTTTTTTTTTTTTTTTTTTACTTTTTTCCCTTTTATTTTTTTCTTCTCTCTCTTTCCTCTTTCTTTTGTTTTGTTCTTTTCTTTCTTCCTTGTTTCTTTTTTATGTTTTTCTCCTTCCTCTTCGCTTCCATCTTGTTCTTTTCTTTTTTTTCTCTTTCTTGTTCTCCCTTGTTTTTCTTCTCTCTCTCTTCTCTTGTCCTCTTTTTTTCTTCCATTTCCCAATTCTTCTTCCGTTTGTTTTGTTTTATTTTTCCTTTTGCTCTTTTCCTCATCTTTTCGTTCCTTTCTTTGCTTTTATCTTTTATTTGATCCTTTTATTTTGATTTATTTTTGTCATTCCTTCTTCTCGGATATTTTTCTTGTTTTGGCCTCTTTTTCTTATCTCTCTTTTTTTCATTGATAATTTATCCTCATTTTTTTCTCTTTATTCTTTAATTGTTATTCCATCCTTTTTTTCTTCCCATTTGTTCTTTTTTCTTATTTATTCTTTTCATATATTTTTCTATCTTCATCTCCTTTCTTTTTTTATTTATCTATTTATTTTTTGTCGACTCTTCTTATATGTTTTGTAGTTGTTTTTAGTGTTTTTGTTTTATTGCTCCGTTGCTGTTTTTTTCGGGGGGGGGGGGTGATTTTGTTTTTGTTTTGTTTAATCATTTAGATATCTCCACTTGTCTGTCAATTTATCCATCTATTTATATATCCCCTGTATACCCCCTATTACCCCTCTAATACCATCCTCCTACCCCCTCCAACCCCCTTCCTACCCCCCTCCTCCAATCCTCTCATAACCCTCCTCATACCCTCCTCAATCCCTTCCTACTACCCTCCTCCTACCCTCTTCAACTTCCCCCTCAGTCATACCCCCACTCAGCCACCCTCCTCCAATACCCTTCCTCCTACCCTCCTCCTACCCTCTTCCTTTCCCCTCCTACCCCCCTCCTACACCCCCTCCAAGCCTCCTCCCTACCCCCTTACCCCTCCCTCCAACCCCCTTCATACCCCCCTCCCTACCCTCCTCATACCCTCCTCCCCCTCCAAGCCTCCTCCTACCCCCTTCCTACCCCCCTCATAACCTCCTCATACTCCTTCCCCGTACCCTACCCCTCCTACCCCCCTCCTACCCTCCTCCTACCCCCTCCCCTCCTACCCCCCACCAACCCTCCTCCTTCCCCCCTCCTACCCCCTACTCCCTCCACGACGCGCTGCCTTCTCAAAGCACAAGAGGACAATATCCAAGACTTAATTCCATACTGACCCTCTCCTTAGCACGAGGGGAGAGAGGGGAAAGGAGGAGGAGGAGGAGGAGGAGGAGGAGGAGAAAGAGGGGAAAGGAGAAAGGAGGAGGGGGAGGAGGAGGGGAAAGGAGAAAGGAGGAGGGGGAGGAGGAGGAGGAGAAAGAGAAAGGTGGAGGAGGAGAGGGAAAGAGGGGAAAGGAGAAAGGAGGAGGAGGAGGAAGGAGTAAGGAGAAAGGTGGAGGAGGAGGTGGAAAGGGGAAAGGAGGAGGAGGAGGAGGAGGAGGAGGGAGTAGGAGGAGGAGGAGGAGGAGGGGAAACTTCGAGAAAGAAGGAGGAGGGAAGAGGAGGAGGAGGGGAAAGAGTAGGGAAAGAGGGGAAAGGAGGAGGAGGAGGGAGGGGGAAAAGAGGGAAAGAGCAGAGGAGGAGGAGAGAGGGGCAGGGGAAAGAGGGGAAAGGAGGAGGAGGAGGAGGAGGAGGGGAAAGAGGGGAAAGGAGGAGGAGGAGGAGGAGGAGGGGAAAGAGGGGAAAGAGGGGAAAGGAGGAGGAGGAGGAGGAGGAGGGGAAAAGAAGAAAGTGAGGAGATAAAAATACACATCCACAAAACACCACAATTTAAGTCGTTTTTAAGTCGAAAAAGAATACTTATTTTTCTTCATTTCCCGTCGTTTTTTTTCTTTCTTTTCTTGCTTCTGCGTTTGTTTTGATTGCCGACTTTTTTATTATCATATCTCTTTGTCTTTCTCTCGTTTTTCTCTCTTTTTATTTTTATTTCTATATTTGTTTTTCTCTTGTTTCTCTTTCTTCTTTCTCTATTTCTCTCTCTCTCTCTCTTTCTCTCTCTCTCTCTCTCTCTCTCTCTCTCTCTCTCTCTCTCTCTCTCTCTCTCTCTCTCTCTCTCTCTCTCTCTCTCTCTCTCTCTCTCTCTCTCTCGCTTCTTACCTATCCTTCTCTCCCGCTCTCCCCACCTCTCAAACCTACCTACGTTTTTCCTTTCTTTTCCTCATCCCTTTCTTTCTTCCCCCTCTCCCCATCCTTCCATCCCTCCCCTTCTCCCCCATCCTCCCCTACGCCCCCTCTCATCCCCACCCTTCCCTCCTCCCTATCCCTCGCCGTCCATCCCCTCCTCCTCCCATCCCTCCCTTCCTCCCCATCCCTCTCCTCTCCGCCCCCTCGTCCCCTTCACCCCATCCCTTTTTTTTCTCCTCTAACCCCTCCACATCCCTTCCCCTCCATCCCTCCCCTCCATCCCCCTCCCTGTCCCTCCCTCTCCATCTCCACCCCATCCCTCTCCTTCCTCCCCCTTCCTCCCGATCCCCGCCTCCCTCCCCATCCCTCCCCTCCTCCCGCTCCATCCCCACCCCTCCATATCCCTCCCCTCCCTCCCCATCCATCCCCACCCCTCCCTCCTCTCCATCCCTCCCCATCCCCCATTTCTCCTTCCCTCCACCCCACCCCCTCCCCATCCATCCCCACCCCTCCCCCTCTCCCCATCCCTTCCCCATCCTCCCCATCCTTCCCCTTTCCCACCATCCCCAATCTCTCCCTATCTTCACCCCTCCCTCCACATCCCTCCCCATCCTCCCATTTTTCCCTAACCCTCCCCTTCCTTCCCTCCATCCCTCCTCCCCCATCCCTCCACCATTCTTCCCTCCCTCCCCATCCCTCCCCCTTCAACCCCATCTCCCCATCCCCGCCCCCCTCTCCTCCTGGCTAGACAATATTGCTCCATTCAGATCGGCGAGCGGCAATATTCCTCCGCCATCAAGATACGACCAAACAGAGAGTCACTCTTCCCAAATATTCTTCCAAATACACTGAATATTGCTGTCCATGGCACTACTGGCCCTCCCTCCCCCCTCTCCTCCCCTCCCTCTCCTTCTTCTTCCCCTCCTTTGGTCCTTCTCTATACTCGCCTACTACCCCCTCTCCTTCCCCTTCGCTTTACTCCTTCTCTATACTCCCCTACTCCCCCCCCTCCTCTGTCCTATACTCCCTCGCTATCCTCCCCTACTCTCCCCCTCCTTATCCCCTCCCCCCAAACTCCCTCCCTCTCCATCCCTCCTTTCCCCCTCCTCGTTCGGCCCCTCCCTTCCCCCCCCCACCTCCCTCCCTCTCTTTCTTTTTCTTTTTTTCCTTTTTTCTTTTTTTTTTCTTTCTCTCTCTTTCTTTTTTTTACCGGCCCTCGAGACCTCCAGAGCGCCGGCAGGATTTTAAAAGATTTCGCGGTGTTCCTTTGAGGAAAGTCGAATGAGGGAGAGAGAGAGAGAGAGAGAGAGAGAGAGAGAGGGAAAGAGAGATAGAGAGAAGGAGAGAGAGAGGAAGGGAACAGGGAGGAGAGAAGAGAGAGAGAGAGAGAAGGGAGAGAGAGAGAGGGGGGGGAGAAGAGAGAGAGAGAGAGAGAGAGAGAGAGAGAGAGAGAGAGGGAGGGAGGAGAGAGGGAGGGAGGGAGGGAGGGAGGGAGGGAGGGGAGGAGGGAGGGAGGAGAGAGAGAGAGAGAGAGAGGGGGAGGGAAGAGAGAGAGACGATTGAGGATGAAAGAAGAGAAAGAGGGAGAAAGAGAGAGATTGGAGAATGAGAGAGAGAGAGAGAGAGAGAGAGAGAGAGAGAGAGAGAGAGAGAGAGAGAGAGAGAGAGAGAGAGAGAGAGAGAGAGAGAGTGAGAGAGAGAGAAAGAGGGAGATGAACAGAGACATAGGAAGAGCTAGAATTAGAAATAAACCTGAAAAAACGGAAAAGATTTGGAATCAGAGAGATAGAGAGAGAGAGACAAAGAAAGAGAGAGAAAAGACGACAAGGAGAAAATGGGAAGCAAGAGAGGGGAGAGGGAGTGGGGGAGGGAGGAGAGGATGAAAGGACTAAAGGAGGGAGGGGGAGGGGAGGGGGGGAGGGGAGAGAGTGACTTGTACTGACCAAGAAATTTCAAAAGCTTACGGAAAGGGGAAAGGAAATTGGGAACAGCCTGGGACAGCAGACAGACAGACGGACAGATAGACAGACAGATAGACAGGGAGATAGACAGGGAGAGAAAACAGAGAGAGAGACAGGTGATGGGCATTATCTGTCTCTGCTACTGTCCCTTACCTTTCTCATTCTGTCTCTTCTCTTTCTCTCTCTCTCTCTGTGTCTGTCTGTTTGTCTCTTTCTCTCTGTCTCTCTGTTTGTCTGTCTGTCTGTCTCTGTCTCTCTCTATCTCTCTCTCTCTCTCTCTCTCTCTCTCTCTCTCTCTCTCTCTCTCTCTCTCTCTCTCTCTCTCTCTCTCTCTCTCTCTCTCTCTCTCTCTCTCTCTCTCTTCATATATACTCTACTATACCAGGCAGAAAAAAACAAAAGAGAGAGAGAAATAAACAAACAAAACAAAACAGAAAAAAATAAGAATCAGAAAAAAACAAAAAAAACAGAAAAAAAAAATCAGAAAAAACAAAAAAAAGAAAAAAAAAGAACACGATGAAATAAATAGAAAAAATAAAAATTCTGCAACATGCAATTTCTTTTTCCGATGCAATACTTAGACAAGGCCCAAAGAACACGCGAGGACTCGGTGCAAGAAAGACATCAAAAGGATCTCGAGACGCGGCCGATGAAGACACAAAGCGATTCTTTTGCTTTTTTTCTCTCTCTTTTCTTTCTCTCTTTTCTTTCAATTTTTTTCCCTCCTCTTTCCTATATCTCTCGTTTTTTTTTTTTTTTTTTTTTTTTTTTTTTTTTTTTTTTTTTTTGGCTAGTGGCTCTTCTTATGAAAGCGACAAGTCAGTTTTTTTCTTTCTTTTTTTACTTTCTTTCTTCCCTCTTTCGTTTTCTCTCTCTCTCTTTTTTCCTGTCCTTTCTACTTCTTTTTTCTTTTGCAAATTTCTGGCAGATTTTGCGCGACTCTGATAGATGTTTTAATGTTTTATTGTTTATAAAACAGCAATGGCGGTCGTATTTCTCTTAATTGTGCGCTATTATCATTATTTTCTTCACTATTAATATCGTTATTATTATTGTTAATGTTATTATAATCGTTATTACAATTTTCGTTATTCATGTCATTATTATTATCATATTTTTTATCATTCTTATCATCTTCATCAACATTACCAACATAATCATTAATATCATTATCATTATTATTATTATCATGATAATTATCATTATTACCACTATCATTATCATTATTATCATTATTATTACTAGTAGTATCAGCATCATTATTATCATTATCGTTATCATAATTTTTGTTGTTGTTTCGTTACTGTTGTTGTATCAATTTTATCATTACTATCAAAATATTGTTAATATTATTAACGTTTCATTATCATCGTTAGTATCATTATATCTGCAATCATTATCATAATTATTGTTATTATCATTATAATTATCATTTTTATTGTTACCATTATCATTATTATCATTATTATTATTATCATCATCATTATTATTATTATTATTATTATTATTATTATTATTATTATTATTATTATTATTATTATTATTATTATTATTATTATTATCATTATTATTATTATTATTATTATTATTATTATTATTATTATTATTATTATTATTATTATTATTATTATTATTATCATCATCATTATTATCATTATTATCATCATTATTATTATTATTATCATCATTATTATTATTACCTTTATCATTACCATTGTTATTATCATTATTACCTTTATCATTATCATTGTTATTATCATTATTGATATCATTACCACATCATTATTGTTGATTATTATCTTTATCATCATCATATTTATCATGATCATCCTTATTGTTGTATATATACACCAACAATGATAATTGCAATAAAGATAACAGTAACATTAATGAAGGTAACAGCAATAATGATAATGATGATAATAATGATAACAATGATTATCATCATTATGGTAATAACAATGATGACAATAATGATGATGATAATGATAAAAAATATAATGAAAATGATGATTATGATAATAACCTTCATAATACTACCCTTATTATTATCATCATTATTGTTATTATTATTATCATTATTATCATCACCATCATCGGCATCATCATCATTATTATTATTGTAATGATAATAACAACAATGATAGTAGTAGTAATAACAATAGAAATATAATAATAATGATAAGAGCAATAATGCTGATAATGGTAATAAAGAGGATAATGATAACAATAATAATGATAATTCTAATAATAACAATAACAACAAAATCAATAGAAATACCAATAGTTATGATAACAGAAGTAACATTAACAATAAATGCAATAATCAGTAATCTTAATGATGATGATATTTATTATCTTTATCATAGCTATCATCAATATGAGTAGTAACAGTAATAATAGTAATATGATCCTCATAATCATATGAATTATCATAATTACAATATAGGTAAGGATAATGACAATAAAAAGTATAATAATGATGATAATAATGATAATGATGGTAAGAATAACAATAGTAAAAATAATGAAAATAATACTAATGATAGAAATAACGAAAATAATAATGACAATGATAACAATGACAATGCAAAAATATTAAACTGAAAATGATAAAAACAATGGCAATAATAACAATAACAAATGTAGCAATAATGATAATGCTGATAATGATAATAATAATAATCACAATACTAATAATAATAAGGATCATAATAATAATGATAATGATGATAATGATGATAATGATAATAATAAGAACAATAATGATAATGGCGATCATAATAATGATAATAATAACAATAACAGTTATAAAAAAATAATAATGATAATGATAATAACGATAGCAATAACAATAATGATAATAACAATGATAATGATAATAATAATAATAATAATAATAATAATAATAATAATAATATTAATAATAATAATAATAATAATGATAATAATAATAATAACAATAATGATAATAATAATAATAATAATGAAAATAATATTAATAATAATGATAATAATAATAATAATAATAATAATAATAATAATAATAATAATAATAATAATAATAATAATAATAATGATAATAATAATAATAATAATAATAAATAAATAAATAAATAGATAACAATAATGATAATAATAATAATAATAATAATAAATAAATAGATAAATAGATAACAATAATGATAATAATAATAATAATAATAATAAATAATAATAATAATAATAATAACAATAATAAAAATAATAATAATAATCACCAATAATGATCAACAGCAATAATCGTAATGGTCAATATAATAATAACAAATTGTTTAAAGATCATGATGATAACAATTATAATAATAATAATAAAAATAATAGTAATGATAATGATAATAGCAATAGTGATAATATTATGATACATGTGAAAAAACATCAACAACAACAAAAATATCAACAGCAATAATAACAAATAATAATAACAAAATAATAATAACAAATGTTTGGTGATCATGATGATGAAAATATCACTAATAACAATAATAAAAGCAATGTTTATGACCATGATGGTAGTTATTACATTTCCAATAGCATTGTCATAAACTTTATCCACATATTTCTTTATTATTTTTTTAAGTCGTCTATTCGTATATTGATTGCTGATACAACAGATTACAAGTAAAAAGAATTAAATCAGAAGTAATTATTCTGAACTGCGAGTGTAATCCGCCAACGCCATCAAATATAAGAATAAAATGCAATATCCAGCATCAAATATTTATAGGCACGTCGGCCATTGTTGTCCACTCGGCGCGGGCTTGTGGTCGAGAAAAGATGACGTCAGCATCGGGACGGTCAGTGATTGGAGGTTCGGTGGGGGAGTGACGTCATCAATGGGACGGTCAGTGATTGGAGGTTCGGTCGATACGTGACGTCATCGGCGGGACGGACAGTGATTGGACCAAAATAACTCGCTATTATGCTGTTCTACTTCCTGCTTTTATTTCGTCTAACCAATGGTAGAATCAAGTTTTTTTTTCCTTTTTTACCTTTTTTTTATCTTCGGTTTACATTGTACTTATTATCGATTTCGTAAATATTATTACTGTTATTGATGCCACTTATGCTATCGTTATCAAAATATAAACATTATTTTCGTTATCAATATTAAAACCACCATTACTTCTCATCATTCTCAACTCTTCTAAATAAAAAATAACAAAAAAAGACACACAATTACCCTTCTATATAAAAATAGCATAAACAACAATAGAAGAGTTTATAAAATAATAAACACAGACCATGTCAAAAAGACACAGATGACAGAAAAAATGGAAAAAATAACCGTAAAGACACACAAATAAGCAGAATGAATGAGAAAATAAATAAAAACAGAGCAAGGCAAAAAGAAGGACAAGGTGACAGAAAAAAATAGGAAAAAGAACTGTAAGATACACAGCCAAACAGAATGAATGAGAAAATAAATAAACACAGACCAAAGCAAAAAGAAGGACAAGGTGACAGAAAAAATGGAAAAAATAACCGTAAAGACACACAAATAAACAGAATGAATGAAAAAAGGAATAAACACAGACCAACGCAAAAAGGACAAGATGACAGGAAAAAAGGAGAAAAAAATAACCGTAAAGACACACAAATAAACAGAATGAATGAGAAAATGAATAAACACAGACCAAGGCAAAAAGAAGAACAAGATGACAGGGAAAAATTGAAAAAAAATAACCGTAAAGACACACAAATAAACAGAATGAATGAGAAAATGAATAAACACAGAACAAGACAAAAAGAAGGACAAGATGACAGAAAAAATGGAAAAAAATAACCGTAAAGACACACAAATAAACAGAATGAATGAGAAAATGAATAAACACAGACCAAGGCAAAAAGAAGAACAAGATGACAGGAAAAAATAGGAAAAAAATAACCGTAAAGACACACAAATAAACAGAATGAATGAGAAAATGAATAAAAAAACAGACCAAGACAAAAAGAAGGACAAGATGACAGGAAAAAAGGAGAAAAAATAACCGTAAAGACACACAAATAAACAGAATGAATGAGAAAATAAATAAAAACAGACCAAGACAAAAAGAAGGACAAAATGACAGGAAAAAATGGAAAAAAAATAACCGTAAAGACACACCAATAAACAGAATGAATGAGAAAATGAATAAACACAGACCAAGGCAAAAAGGAGAACAAGGTGACAGGAAAAAAGGGGAAAAAATAAACCGTATATTTGTGTGCTGAAGTGCAGTGACGTTTAGCCAAGCGTGTGTGTGCATTCGTTATTGTAGACTGAGGGGAAGGGAGGAAAGAGGAGAGAGGTGGGAGGAGGAGAAAGAGGGGAGAGGGGGAAGACATAGGGAGAGAGGGGAAGGGAGGAGCGAGGAGAGAGGTGGGAGGAGGAGAAAGAGGGGAGAGGGGGAAGACATAGGGAGAGAGGGGAAGGAAAAGGAGAAAGAGGGGTGTGGAGGAGGGAGAAAGAAGGGGAGAGGGAGAAGGAAAATATGCGGGAGAGAGGGAGAGGGGGAGAGGGAGAGTTAGAAATAGAGGGAGAGAGAGAGAGAGGAGGGGACAAATGCAGGAAAGGTGAAAGAGGGAGAGAGGGAGAAGACATAGGGGATAGGAGAGAAAGAGAGGGGAAGGAGAAAGATACGGGAGGAGAGGAGAAAGAGGGGAGAGGGAGAAGAAATAGGGAGAGAGAGAGAGGAGGGGAACGATGCAGAAAAGGTGAAAGAGGGGAGAGGGAGAGAAAATTATGGAGAGGTGAGATGGGGTGAGAAGAAGAGATAGGAAGAGAGAGAAAGAAAGAGAGAGATGGAGTGAGGGGAGAGAAAGAGGGTGAAAGGAGTGATAAAATATGGGAAGAGATGAAAAGAATGACAGGAGATGGGAAAAGCGATAATGCAATGCGATAGATAGGGAGGAAGAAAATTAAAGAAACAAGAAGGGAGACGAAGAGTGTAAACAAAGGAAAAGAAAGAAGTAAAAGATGGCGAAAGAATGGAAGAAGAAAGAAAAAAACAAAAGTAGAAAGAGTCGAAATGAGCGACGAAGGGGACACACGGGAGACGAAGAGGAAGAGAGAACAAGAACAAGAAGAGGAAGAGTGTGAAAGGAATGAGGAAGGGGAAGGAAGAGAGAGAAAAAAGGAAGTGAAAGGTGGTGAGTGGAGGGGAGGGGGGGGGAGAAGAGGGGAGTAGAGGGGAGCTATGATCAATGAAATGTAGGCGTGGCTATGAAGGGAATATCGGCTTGCACCCTAATACCTCAACCCTACTACCCTACCTCCCCCCTATCCTCCTCCCCTTATCCAACCCCCTCCCTCCTCCTCCTCTTCCTCCTCCTCCCCTTTTACCTACTCCCTTCGTCCTCCCCCATTCCACCTCCCCCCCCCTACTCCTTCCTTCCTAACACCCCCCCCCCCTTTCCCAACACCCGCCTCTCTCCTCCCTACACCCCCTCTCCCCCACCCCCACCCCCACCCCCACCCCGCCCCCTACACCAAATCGAGCGCGTAATCGGAGGAACAATAACAACTGGGACTGGACTCTTGGAGACCATCGCTGTTCAGCTTCAAAGCACTCTCGCCCACCCCTCTCTCCCTCGCCCACATCCCTCTCTCTCTCTCTTCTCTCTCTCTCTCTCTCTCTCTCTCTCTCTCTCTCTCTCTCTCTCTCTCTCTCTCGCTCGCTCGCTCGCTCGCTTAGTCTCTCTTTCTCTCTATATCTATTTATCTATCTGTCTCTTTCTCGTTCCGCTCAGTTTCGTTTCTCTCTCTCTCTATCTATTTATCTATCTTTTTCTTTCTCTCTCTCCTTTATCTCTCTCTCTCTCTTTTATCTCTCTCTCTCTCTCTCTCTCTCTCTCTCTCTCTCTCTCTCTCTCTCTCTCTCTCTCTCTCTCTCTCGCCTCTCTCTCTCTCTCTCTCTCTCTCTCTCTCTCTCTCTCTCCCTCGCTCGCTAGTTCCTTTCTCTCTCTATCTATTTATCTATCTTTCTCTTTCTCTCGCTTCTCTCTCCCCTTTATCTCTCTCTCTCTCTCTCTCTCTCTCTCTCTCTCTCTCTCTCTCTCTCTCTCTCTCTCTCTCTCTCTCTCTCTCTCTCTCTCTCTCTCTCTCTCTCTCTCTCGCCTGCTCCGTTTCTTTCTCTGTCTATTTATCCATTTGTTTATCTTTCTCTTTTCTCTCGCTCTCGCTCGCTATTGTTTGTTCTCATTCTCTCTCTCTCTGCTTACTGTCTATCTATCTATTTATGTATCTTTCTTTTTCTATCTCTTTCGCTCGATTGTCCGTTCTCATTCTCTCTCTCTCTTTCGCTCACTTGTTCGGTCTCTCTCTCTCTCTCTCTCTCTCTCTCTCTCTCTCTCTCTCTCTCTCTCTCTCTCTCTCTCTCTCTCTCTCTGTCTCTCTCTCTCTCTCTCTCTCTCTCTCAAAATGCTAATAATTATAATAACAAAAATGATACTAAAGATGATGATGATAACTTCAGCAACAATAATGATCTTGATAATAGTATTGATAATAATAGCAATAATAACAATGATGATGATAATGATAAAGAAAATAATAATAATTATAATAATAATAATAGTAATAATGATGATGGTAATAATAATGATGATAATGATAGTAATAATGATAATGACAGTAATAATGATAATGATGATAATGATATCAATAATGATGATAATAATAATGAAAATAAAAATAACAATAATGATATCAATGATAATGATAATAACGATAATGATAATGATGATACCAGTAATAATAATAAAGATAATAATGATAATAACAATAATAAAATTAAGGATAATAATAAAAAAAATAATAAAGATACCAATAATTATGATGATAGAAGGAAAAATAACAATACATGCAGTAATCAATAATTTGTTAAGATGATAATGATACTTATATTATCATAGATATTATTGCAGAGTAATGTGCAGTAATGTTAGTCGTTAAATCATTAAAATAATTTGAATAAAAATAAGGATAAATATGAGAATAAGAGAGAGAGTAAGAATTAGAGCAAAATTAAGAAAAACAATAAGAATGTAAATATGAGTAGGAATAAGAAAAAAGAGTGACAGTAAGAATAAGAATATGAGAGTAAGAATAAGAGAGTAGGAATATGAATTAGAGTAAGAATAAGAATAAGAAAGAGTAAGAATAAGAATAAAAGTAAAGAAAAAAGAATAAGAGAGAGTAAGAATAAATATATAAATATGAGTAAGAATAAGAACAAAAGTGAGACTAAGAACAAGACTATGAATAAGGGTAAAGAATAAGAATAAGCATAACAGTAAGAATAAGAAGGAAAACAAAAATAGCGAGAAAAGTTATAGAAAAACATTAATGATAATATACTAAAAATAACGAAACATTTCAATATCATAATAAACTTCAAATGA
>NC_091557.1:3146478-3148978 GCF_042767895.1 Penaeus vannamei | reverse complement strand
AATCTTATTCAGACGCGAATTCAAAGCCAATATTGCAACAGAGGAAAAAAACAAAAAAACATTCCATACCCACCCCCCACCTCCTGCCCCCACCCCACCACCACCCCTCCCCCACACCACCCCCACCATCCCCCACCCTACCCCCCACCACCACCCACCCCTCCCCCGGCTTGTGCCCTTTCTTCCCATGTTCTAATAATTTCTCGTCTCCTTATATCACCTTCCGGTTCCTTCGCTTTGCTATTTATCGTTTTTTTCCTATTCCTTCTTCCATAATAACTAACGCTAAAATGAGTATCTTACGCTTTTTTTTATATAATGAAAATAATGATAATGATAATATTGATGATGATAATAATTGTAATTATCATGATTTTGATAAAAATAAAATTAGCAAGAATCAGAACAACGATAATGATAGTGATATTAACAATGGTAATGGTAATAGCAACAGTAATGATAAGAATAACAATGAAGATGATAATCATAATTATAATTATAAGAATATTGATGAAAATACCAATGATAATAACAATGATAATAACAACATTAATGATAACAATAAAAAAAACAAGAGTAGTAATTGTAAGAATAATAATGATGATAATGACAATAATAATAATATCAACAAAAATCAAAATAATAATGATGATGATAAAACAATGATGAGAGTAATGACAATGATGAAAATAATAATGATGATAACGATGATAATAATGATAGCAATAATAGTTATAATGATAATATTGATAATAATAGTATTATCAATAATAATAGTAAAAATAATAATAACGATACTAACAATAGCAATGACAATAATGCTGATTATAACAAAAAAACAAAGTGGTAATAATAGTAATAGGGATGATAATCGAGAATAGTAATGATAATGGAAATGATGATAATAATGAAAATAATGAAAATAGATAACAAAATTATAATGGTGATCATGATCATAAAAAGGAAATAGATAATAATAATGATAATAGTAACAGTAATGGTGATGATGATAACAATACTTATAAACATAATCATTATTATTATCATCATTGTTATTGTTATCATAATTATCGTTATTATTATTGTCATTGTTATTATCACTATTATCATTACTATTATTATTATTATTATCATTGTTATTATTATTATCATTATTATTATTATTATTATTATTATTATTATTATTATTATTATTATTATTATTATTATTATTATTATTATTATTATTATTATTATCATTATTATCATTATTATTATCGTAATGATAATAACAATAGCATTAGTGAAACTACTACTTATAATAATAATGATGATCATGATAATGATATCGATATAATAATAATGAAGATGATCATAACAATAATGATAATGAAAATAATTATAATAATAATGGCAATAACAGCAATGATGATAGTGAAAGGAATAACAAACATAATAAAAATAATAATAGCAATGACAATACTTATAATGAGAATAAACAACAATGATAATTATGATAAATATGGCAATAGTGTTAACGACGGCAATAAAAATAGCACTATTAATAAAAAAAAATAATCGACACTATTAATAGAATTAATTAAAACAACAGCAAAACCCTGAAAATAATGGTTATTACAACCACGTCGCTTATTCAATGATTCCATAACTCTCTCCAGCAATTCTGACGTCACGACTCTCGCCTCACACTGGTGACGTCATAACCTCCATTTTATCCCCCATTCGTGACGTCATAAAACCTCCATCATCCCCTCCTACTTGGTCGGCTGCTCACCCCACCCCCCCTTCCGACCCCCTAACCCGACCCCCTAACCCCCCCCTCCGTCCCCCCCGCCTCCGACCTCCTTAACCCCCCTTTTATAAATCACTTAACTCCTTGATAATCAATGGAAAGCCAAACCCAGTGACCTTGAATCGGTCTCTCCCTCTCCCTCTCTCCCTCTCTCTCTCCCTCTTCCTCATCCCTTTCTCCCTTCTTTTCCCTCTTTTCCCTCTCTCCTTTCCCTCTTCCTATCCCTTTCTCCCTTTCCCTCTCCTTCTCTCCCTTTCCCTCTTCCTATCCCTTTCTCCCTTTCCCTTCCCTCTCTCCTTTCCCTCTTCCTATCCCTTTCTCCCACTTTCCCTCTCCTCTCTCCCTTTCCCTTCTCCCCTCTCTTTGTCTCCCCTCTTCTCCCTCTCCCTTTGTCCTCTCTCTTCCCTCTCTCCTTTTCTCCCTCTCTCTTTCCCTCTCTTCCTATCATTCCTCTGTCTCTCCCTTTCTACGGCTCCCTCTCTTGCTTACTCATTCTCTTACTCCTTCCTTCTCTACCTTCCTTCCTCCTTCCCTCATCCTTTTACCCTCATACCATCCCTCCCTCTGTCTCTCCTTTCTCGCCTCTCCCCCTCTCTCTCTCTCTCCTTCTTTTTCCTTTTCGCCTTTCTCTCTCTGTTTCTCCGCGTCTCTCCTTTCTTCGGCTCTCCCTCTCTACCTCCATTCCTCACTCGCTCACTTTCTCCTTCC
>NC_091557.1:3142195-3145978 GCF_042767895.1 Penaeus vannamei | reverse complement strand
GAGTTGGCAACGCTGTGTTGAAGGCCCACCAAGCAGATGGACTGTTTCGTATTTTGCGTTTTTGCAACTGCTCCCAACAGCGGTGTATTGAGGCTGTCCACGTGTGGCCTTGTCTCTCCCCTCTCCCCCTCTCTCCCCCTCTCTCCCCCTCTCCCCCCCTCTCCCCCCTCTCCCCCCCCCCCCCTCTCCCCGACCCCTTTTCTTCAATAATCCTTTTTTGCAAGCTCTCTCTATCTCCCCCCCCCTCATCCCCCCCCTCCCCTCCCCTCCAATCATCCCTTCCCTCTATAACTCACCCCTCTAACACCCTTTTGCCCCCTTCTTCCTTCTCCTCTTCTCCTCTTCTTTCTTCCTCTCCTCCCCTCTTTATCGTTGTTATCCCTCTATTTCCTCCTTCGCTAATAACCTCGAAAACCAGTAAAGAGTTTATCTCGGGAGGAGGAGGAAGAGGAAGAGGAGGAGGTGGAAGAAGAGGAGGGAGAGGAAGAGGAAGAAGTGGAAGAAGAGGAGGAAGAGGAGGAAGAGGAAGAAGTGGAAGAAGAGGAGGAAGAGGAAGAGGAAGAAGAGGAGGAAGAGGAGGAGGAGGAAATATAGGAGAAAGGGGAAAAATATTACTATTATTTTCATTATCATATTTATTACTATTATGGATATTATAATCATTATCATTATTATTTTTATCATTGCGATTATTGTTATTATTGCTACTATTATTATCATTATTATCATTAGTAGTAGTAGTAGTATCACAATTATTACCATTATTATCCTTCTTATCATTGCTATTACCATCATCATTGTTATCACCATTATCATTATCCTTATCATTAACATTATTATTATCACTGACATCATTACCATTTATATCATTATTGTTAATATCATCATTATTATTATGATCATCATTTCAATCATTATGATTATCATTATAGGAGTGGTAGTAAAAGTAGTAATAGTTATAGTGATAGTAATAATAACAGAATTTAATAATGGCAATTCTATTACAATATCTGCTTGACTAAGTTAATTGTATTGTATGATAACGTGTTTCAAAAAAAGGTTTGTTCCATTTTAGAGAAATCGTCAAACTGTCACCCATCTAGTGACAGATCGTTGTAAATGTTATTCATTCTGTTGAAAAGGTAAACAAAACAAAACTTTACTTGCTCATTAATTAATTACAGTTATCATTATAGACTGTTTGATTACGAAGAAAAAAATAGAAATTAATATTAGAATACTGTCGGGAAAGGCGGCCCCATTACGGAAGCCCGCAAGAGAGGTTCCTTTGTAATTCCCGTGTGAATGTTTTTGAGTGACTAGCCTATTAGCAGAACCAATGGCCGCTTTTCATACTTTCCCGATTGGCATTCGAAACTGGAAAATTAAGAAAAAAAAAAGAAGAAGAAAGAAAAGTGGAGGACACAGGTTAGTTTGACAGTACAATCACGCAACTTTGGAATATCTGCAATCATTTCTCCCGAAGCACTTGGGTTGTGGCGAGAGGGAGAGGGTCCGAAATTATCTTATAGTCTCCCTTCGAAATATACGTTTTCTTTCATGGCGGGGCTCGACGTCAAGCTTTTTCATTTTGTTGAAAACTGGGAAACGCCCAAATATTATATAATAAACCGTTAATAAAGGTCCATTTTCCCCTCATAAAATCCAACCTGCCAGTCTACAATATACTACAATATTCAGAGAAACCGTAAATCCTCTAAAAAGTTTTAAAAAAAGGAAACGAAACGCGGCGATATTAAAACAGACCGAAATACCAAGTCCACGGCTATGCAAATATAGAAAAGCCAGGACGAATACTATATGAGACTGAAATGCCTTGCTAGTTTGAGTTGGAGAATATCAAGCTGGTTTGAATGTTCATTTCTGTCGGTGCAAGAGTTCGGTTCACGGCTGGCGGCGGTCTGAGAGAGGAGGGATTCTCTCTCTTGCTTTTTTTTCTCTCCCTTTCTTTCTCTCTGTTTCTCTCTCTTTGTCTCTCTGTCTTTCTTTCTCTCTGTTTCTCTCTCTTTGTCTCTCTCTTTGTCTCTCTCTCTCTCTCTCTCTCTCTCTTTCTCTCTCTCTCTCTCTCTCTCTCTCTCTCTCTCTCTCTCTCTATCTATCTATCTATCTATCTATCTTTCTATCTATCTCTCGCTCTCTATCTGTCTTTCACTGTATGTCTGTCTCTCCCTCTCTCTGCTTGTCTCACCCAGTAAGTCTTTCCCTCTCTCTCTTTCTCTCTTTTCTCTGTGTCTCTCTCTACCTCCCCCTTTCCCTCTATAAATGATACATACGCGTATACTCATACAGGATAAACCACTCCATTATGTTCTACCTCCTCTTCCCGAGAATACATGCTTGTCCCAAACAATTATTTGTACTTAGCACACCAGGTTCGTCCAGCCAGTGTGAGCATTATGTTGGTCTAACTTGGCTGTCTGACATTGCATTTTGAATGGTTGAGATCTTTGATATCTGCTTTTGGCGAAATAAGCAAAATGGTTTGGTTTTGAAGGAGGGAATGGGGAAATTGTTGATAGGGGAAGTGGTGATTATGGTAATGGTGATGGTGATAAGGGTTGTACGAAATGATGATGATGATGATAGTGAGGATGAGAGGATTGAGGATAATGGTATTTATAATGATCTGAGGAAAATGTTGCTTCTGATAGTAATAATGATGATGATAATGTGATAATGACAATATTAATGATACTTGTAATGATCATGATAATAATAGCAAAAATGATAACTATGATAATGTTGATAAGGATGATAGTAACAATAATAATCGTTTTTATGATGATAATGATAACGATAAAAGTGATAATGATAGTAATGATAATAATCATAATCATAATCACAGTGATAACGATCATAATGATCTCAATGTAATCATGAATAATAATGGTAATGATACTAAAAATGATGAAACTAATGATAAAGGTAATAATAATGATAGTAATAGTAATAAACGATAACAGCAGCATCAACAAAAAAACAACAAAAAGAACAAGAAAGACAAGAATAATGATAGTAATAGCAGAGTAAATACAAACACAAAATTGTGATTATAGTCTACATATCAGAACTGCCTTATACAACTCGTCTGCCATTTTGAATCGAAAAGGAAGTCATGTCATCAGTACGACTTTGTATATTCGTTACGTCTGCTGAGGTAGATTTTAGAAGTCGATGTTCTGTGTTTCTCTGTTTATGTGATCGTCTGTGTACGTTGTTTGTTATTTTTTTCAGTCTGTTTCTATCTTTCGTTCTCTGTCTGTCTGTGATATCCCTCGCGATCTTTCTTTCTGTCTGTCTGTCTGTCTGTCTCTCTCTCTCTCTCTCTCTCTCTCTCTCTCTCTCAGTCTCTGTCTCTTTCTCTCTCTCTCTCTATCTATCTTTCTATCTCTCTATCTCTCTAGTTCTCTCTCTCTCTTTCCTAAGGGTTTATGCTACCGAGTGCTTTATACTATGTTCTTTGATCATGAAATTCTTCAAATACTGTTTTTTCCCTTAAAGGTCTCTGTAAAAAAATAATATAACGACCCCTGATTTAGTTTTATTGCAGTGATAATGTATAAAACCGTCTGCATTATAGAGCATCACCACAAAAAAAGGAAAAAAGAAAATTGGCAACTCCGTAAGACCCTGAGGCACTCCGAATCACCAAGTTTTTTTATGAAAGAAAAAAAGAATAATGATATGAAAGTTGTGTAGAACAATAACTTTATCTAACACGTGTATTAGATATTGTAGATATTTGTAAATGTAAGTAGTAAG
>NC_091557.1:3119695-3122195 GCF_042767895.1 Penaeus vannamei | reverse complement strand
TGATGATCCTAATAGCAATGATAATTACAATTATAGTAATAATAGTGATAGTGATAATGATTATAATATCATTATTATAATCATTATCACTATCACTATTATTACTATCATTGTCATTATCATTGCTATTAGGATCATCATCATTATTATCATTATCATTTGTTGTTTTTGTTATAATTGTTTATTGCTGTCATTATTATTATCATTATATTATTATTATTGTTATTATAATTATCATTATCATTATCACCGTTATAATCATTATTTCTACAATTGTTATTTTCATCACAATCACTGCAGGATATTTTTTCTAATTCTACAAAAAGGCAAAAAAAAATAATAATAATAATAAGAAGAAGAAGAAAAATTGTACTTAAAAATATATAAATTAGAAAATCGTACAAAAAAACACAGATATAAAACGAATATAAAGAAAAAACGAATATATCCGTTTTAAAGAAAATGGGATATGGACCACTGCAAAGAAAACGGGAAGTAGATAACCCTACAGAAAATGGGAATCTCAGAGGTAGTTATTTGGTTGTATAGTGTTTTTTTTGTTTTTTGTTTTTTGTTTTTTGTCTTTATTTTCATTTCATTTTGGATTTTTTCTCTCCCTTATACTACATAAATTCTTTAATTCCTTATCCTACATATTTTTCTTTATTCATTTAGTGGTGATAATGAATATGATACTTAACTTAATGACGATATTATTTATTTCATTATCATAGTCTTAATTACCATTTTCTTAAAATTAGTATGAGTAACACTGCTTTTATTGTCATTATCATAATTCTTAGCATTATAACTATACTTATGATTATCCTTATATTTAATGTTGTCATTATTATTACTATAATTATCTTCATTATCATTACTATATCTGTTATCTTGATTTTTCTTCATTCTTATCATCGTTCTCATTATTATCATTATCATTTTTATTTCATTATTGTAATAATAACAATGGTAATGATAATAATGATGGCAATAATATTAATGATAGTTAGATTAAAAATAAGAATAATGATAATTATAATAATGATAAATATATAATATCGATGTTAAATGATGTTACTATCAATGATAAGAAAAAATAATAATCATAGTGATAATAGTAATATTAAGTCTAGTAATAATAATGATGTTAATGCTAAAAATAATTGTGATACTTATAAGGATAATGAAACTAATTATGGTAATAACAATAATAGTAATGATAATGAAAATAATTTTGATAACAATGATAACAATAATAATAAGGGTGATAGTGACCACATGGCAGAACAATAATCATAACAATGATGGTAATGATGATAATAATGGCAGTATTATCATTAGTGCTGTTGCTATTATTATTGTCATTACTATTAACAATAACAGTAGTAATATTATTGTCATTATCATCATTATCACTATTATAATTTTCATTGTTATCATATTTAGCACAAGCATTTTCATTTTTCTGTCATTATTAATATCGTGATTTTTGTTACCAACAACAAGATTAATTTTATTATCCATGTTATTGTTATCATGGCCGCTATTTCTATGGGAGTATTTCTATATTTTTACATTTTATTCTATTTATTACTTTTTATAGGATAACTCTCTCCGGGACAGTTATTATGATTGTTATAATTTCTTTTTTTTTGTGTTATTGTTGATGTTGTCATTATTATTTTTATTACTGTTATTGTTATTGTTATTTTTATCATCATTATTACTGTTGTTGTTTTTATTGCTATCTTTATTAATATCATCATTATCATTAATATTATTAATTAATCATTCATGAATTATGGAACTATCTTTATGTTCATAACATTTACATCCAATAACACTATGATTACCTCTTTTTAACTGTCATCTCCCACTGGGAGATGACAGTTAAAATAGTAATTACAATATTCATGATAAGGAATTTGCAATGATGAAAATTATATCAACGAAATAATCCAAATAATTATGATTATCAGTAACAGTATCAATGTTATTGATATTGATGATGAATAGCAATATAATGATGATGATAATGACATTGATGATAAGGAAAATGAGAATGGCAAAATTGAGAATAATAATGATACTGATAACAATAACAATACAAATATGACAATGATGATCATGATAAGAATAATGATAATAATGACAATAAAAATGCTAAGAGTAATAGTTATAGGTATAATAACGAGATGAAGAGGAAGGATAATAACAATAACAACATCAATGATAACAAAATTGTTTTCTTTATTGATCACAATTGTTATTGTTATAATTATCATTATTATTAGGAGTAGCATAACTATTATCATTGTTATTGCTGCCATTATTACCATTATTATTATCAGTATCAGTATCATCCTTATCATTATCATTATTATTGTTATTATTATTACTATCATTATCACTATTGTTATTATTATCATCATTATTATTATTATTTCATTGTCATAACTACTGCTATCATCATTATAGCAATAACAGTAAAAATTAT
>NC_091557.1:3112195-3114695 GCF_042767895.1 Penaeus vannamei | reverse complement strand
TGAAGGATTTTTTCTTGAATAAAGGATAAAAAATATGATTGATGTTATTTCAGCATGAGATGATGCTATTCATAGTGTTGTTAATAATGATGATGATATTGTATAAGGAGGAGGGTAATAGGCTAACTATTATTGTTATTGTTATTATTATCAGCGTTATTATTGTCATTATCATTGTTGTTATCCTTACTGTTGTTCTTTTTTATTATGATTAGTTTTTTATTGTTGTCACTATTATTATGATTGTTATCGTTATCATTATTATCATTAGAATTATGAGTATCATTTTCATTGCTATCATCATTATTATCAGCATTATTATCATTGTTATCATTATTATTGTCATTATCATAGTTATCATTACCATAGTTATTATTGTAGTAGTAGTATTATTGTTATCCTTATTGATTACTATCATCATTATTATCATTACTGTTATTATCATTACTGTTATTATCATACTTTTATCATAATTATCATTATCATACTTTTATCATAATTATCATAATCATAATTATCATCATTATTACCATTGTTATTATTACTATTATTATTATTATTATTATCATCATCGTTATTATCACTACTATTTTTATCTCCATTATCGCCAATAATGACATCAGTGATAACAACGAAGATAACAGATTAAAGCTAGCATTTTTCAAATTCCTCTATCTCCCATTGATCTGTAGATACATAGCAATGTTTCTAAAGATAATAATGATAACAATGATGGTAATGATAATGATAATAATAATAATGATAATGATAATTATTATAAGGATAATAATGATGATAACAGTAATGATGAAAATAATCATAATGTTAATAATGATGATGATAATAATGATAATGATAATATCGATAATGATTATAATGATAGTAATACTAGTATGTATAAAACAAAGATGAAAATAGTAATGATAATGATAATGAGTGTGATAATGATAATAACAATAATAACGATGATGATAATGATAATAATAATAATAATAATAATAATAATAATAATAATAATAATAACAATAACAAAAATAATGATAATAATCATAATAATAATAATAATAATAATAATAATAATAATAATAATAATAATAGTGATAAAAATAATGATGATAATAACAAAAGTAATATTGATAATAATGATAATAATAATAATAGTAATAATGATACTACTACTACTACTACTACTAATAATAATAATAATAATAATAATAATAACAGAAATAATAAATCCTCTTTATATAACCACCATTACTGACAAACTGAAATTCTATAACAAACAACAGAGGTCCGATTTCCATCTAGGTAATTCCCTTGTATTCCACTTAATTTCACAAACATTTCTACTTGAAAACAAAGTCTTTTATATTTTTTAATTTCCAATTAGATCGAACAATAGGCCTATTGAGACGCGGAGGCTTAGTTGTTGAGAGAGATGGTATTAATATTTTTGGATTTTATTCTTTATTAAAAGGATTTATTGGGGTGATGTATCGTGTAAGAATGTTCATGAATATTCTAGACTTGTATAGAGGTATGTATGTATATAGGTATACATACATGTATACGTACAGACATGCAGAGAAATGGTCTTTTAGATATATTGTATCGAGTATTTTCATTTATTTATCTGTTTGTTTGTGTGTATGTGATTTTTTTCTTTTCTTTTCTTTTTACATTTTGCATCAATAGATTATCTAGAATACGTAGATAGAAAGTAAATGGAAGTCACATGCTTTTTTTTATTCTTTTTCTTTTCTTATCTTTTTTATTCATTTTCTTTTCTTCATCTTTTTCTTTCTTTTTATTTTTATTTTTCTTTCTCCTTTTGATTCTTCATCTTCCCTCTCCCTCCCCTTCTCTTTTTCCTTCGTGTAGTTTTCTTCCTCTTCCTATTATTTTTTTTCTTTTTCTTCTCTCCCTTCTTCTCCTATGACTTCTTGCCCTTCTTTTCTTCTTCATCTTCTTCTTCTACTACTACTTCTACTTCTTCTTCTTCTCCTACCACAACTACTCCTTCTTCTTCAGTACCTTCTCTTCTTCTTCCTCTTCTCTTCCTTCTTCTATTCTTCTACTTCTCCTCCTCCTCCTCCTCTTCCTTTTTCTTTTACTTGTTCTTTCTTTGCTTCTTCTTAGCCTTCTCCTGTTTCTTCCTCTTCGTCTTCTACTACTATTACTACTACTTCTACTGCTGCTGCAGACAGACAGAGAGAGAGAGAGAGAGAGAGAGAGAGAGAGAGAGAGAGAGAGAGAGAGAGAGAGAGAGAGAGAGAGAGAGAGGGAGAGAAGAAGAGAGAGAGAGAAAGAGAGATAGACAGAGAGAGAGAGGGAGAGAAGGAGAGAGAGACAGAGAAGGAGAGAGAGACAGAAAGGCAGAGAAATAGATAGATAGAGAGAGAGAAAGAAAGAGAGAGAGAGAGAAAGAGAGACAGAGAGAGACTGACAGACAGAGAGAGAGAAAGAAAGAGAAAGAGAGAGACAGAGAGAGAGAGAGAGA
>NC_091557.1:3107195-3109695 GCF_042767895.1 Penaeus vannamei | reverse complement strand
CCCTAGTAACACTACGAATAAATTAACCAGTATAAATAAAAACATGTGTTTAGAGCCAGGGACGATTATCAACAGAAAATACATTTAAATTAGCAATGTTTTTTTTCTGCATATGATATTATTACTCTGTCCATTATTCTATTGTGTACTTGGTGATAATCATATATAAATGGGATCTTTTATCATAATTTCTCAAGACCACTATGATGTTTAAGATGGTCTGTTTTTAATTGTTCATTGTATTGAAATTAGTGAAGGGAAACTATAAGGATAATAATGACAATGATGATGATGGAAAGAAGGATAATTATGGTATTAACAATAATGATGATAATAACAATAATGATGATAATAACAATAATGATGATAATAACAATAATTATGATAATAAAAATGATACTAATAGTGATAGTAACAGTGATAATAATAATAATAACAATGACAATAATGATAGAAATAACAACAATAACAATCATAATAATAATGATGATGATAATAATAATAATAGTAATAACAATAGTAATAATGACAATGATAACAGTGATAACAATAATAACAATGATAACAGAAAATAATAATAATGATGATAATAATGATAATAACAGAAAAGGTGACCATGATAACAATAGTAGATATGAATACACTAACTTTCATGATTGCGATAATGTTAACAAAATTATAGTAATAATAAATATGACCAAAATAACAATAGTAATTAACAATCATGATAATGAAAGGATAATAGCAATAATTTTCTTACAGATTCTCTTCGACGCTAATATTTCGTCATCAACATTTTTGCATATTTCAGAGTAAGCGAAATCTAAATAACCTAATATTGGCCTCTTCCCTTCTTCCCTTTGATGCGAAAGGAGAAGAAGAGCGAATGAAATGAAACGAAAACAACGCATCCAATTTCCGATCGAAAATTTCTACTCGGAAAAAATTTCTTTGAGGGAGCTTGGGGGGGGGGGGTAGGAGGGGGAGGGGAGGGGGAGAAGGGGGAGGGGGGAGGGGGGAAGGTTGTTGGTAGAGTTTTCTTTGTTTTCTTCTTATTATTTTTTTTGTTTCTCTCTATGTATATTTCTGTGTCTCTCGCCCTCTGAATCTCTCTCTCACTCTCTCTCAATCACTCTATCTATCTATCTATCTTTATCTATCTATCTGTCTATGTCAATACTATCTTTTTTCTCCATTTTATTTATTATTGTTTTTTTTTCTTTGCTTGTTATTTTCACTTCCTCTTTTATCAATATATTATCATATCTATCACAGTTTATTATTGCTAGTCTCATTGCTATTGTCAGTAATATTATCATCATTATTGTTGTTGCTGTTATTATCATTATTATCATTACCACTGTTGTTATCATTATTATCATTATTATTATTATTATCATTATTACTATCTCACTATCATCATTGCTATCATTGTTATTATTGTTATCATTACCATCATTATCATTATTATTATTATTATTGTTATTATTGTTATCATAATCATCATCATAATTATTATTATTATCAGTATTATCATAATCATCATCATTATTCAATTTCTGAGCTACTCCTTCCCTGCATTTTTATTTCCTTGTCCATACTTTTCTTTTCTTTTACTCTTTATTTTCTTCTTTTCCTCTTCTTATAATTCTACTTGTTCTTCCTCTTTAGCTTCATTTTGCTTATTCTTCATTTTTATTTCCAATTTTTCCTCTTTCTCTCTTTCCTTCTTCTTCTTCTCTCCATTTTCTTTTTTTATTCTTATTTTTTTCTCATTCTCTTCCTTCTCTGCTTTATTCTCCTCTTTCACTTCCTCCTCTTTTTTTCCCTCTTCCCCCTTTTCACCTTCTTTCTCATCTTCTGTATTTTTTTCATTATTGTTTTGTCTCCATCTTTTCTTCTTCCTTCTCCCCCTCCTCCTTCTTCCTCTCCTCCCTCAACCCTCCCCCTCTTCCCCCCCCCCCCATTCTCCCTACCCCCTCTATCTTCCCTCCCCCTCCTCCTCCTCCTCCTCCATCTCCACCTTCCCCCTTCCTCCTCCTCCTTCCTCTTAGCCCCCACCCCCCTCTCACCCCCTCTCACCCTCCCTCTCCCCCCACCTTCCTCTACACCCCCCTCCTTTCCCCCCTCCCCCTCCCACCAGCACCACCGCACACCCCAAAAAATTTTCTGTTTCGCAGCGAAATCGGGGAGGAGGGAGGGGGGAGAGGGGGGAAGGAGGGGGAGGAGGGAGGGGGGATTTTTTTCCCCTTTTCCCCTCTTTTTTTCCCCCAAGAGTCTTTGATCCATTTAGATACCTCGTCTTGGGGATTAAACGCGGGAATTTGTAGTCTGAAATGTCGATGGGGCGAATGTGAGGTAGAGAGAGAGAGAGAGAGGGGGGGGAGGTAGAGAGAGAGAGAGGGAGGGGAAGAGGGGGAGAGAGGGGTGAGGGAGGAGAAGGGAGGGGGAGGGGAGGTGGAAAGAGAGGGAGGGGGAGAGGGGGGAGAGGGGGTGAGGG
>NC_091557.1:3084695-3094695 GCF_042767895.1 Penaeus vannamei | reverse complement strand
AACAATAACAAAAATTTAAAGAAATAGGGAGCAAGGAACAATAGAAAAATAAGAAGATACAAGTAATCAAGAAATTTTCTAAAAACATGAACAACAAATAATCATCCTTTAAAAATATGATTTAGAAAGACCAACATCAAAGAGAAAATTATACAAAGAAAAACAATAGTAACAAAAAAATAAGACTAAAAGATAAACAGTACGAAAAAAAACTTTGACAAAGGAAAAATAACGAAAAAAAAACAGGAAACAACATCGCAATTTTTTTTTCGTCTGAGGAGGAGTTTTAATACGACTCGAAATGTCAAAATTATTTTTCTTTCTTTTTCAATTGTTTTTTTTTTTTTTATAATGATATTATGATCGTAAAATAGTAATTACGATAACGATGATGATGATGATGACAAAATGATGATGATAATAGTGATTGTAATAATGATGGTGATAAAATGATGATGATGATATTGTAATAATGATGATGATAACAAAGATGATGACGATAATAGTGATTGTAATAATGATGATGATGATAACAATACTTACAATGATGAGAAGAGTAATGGTAATAGTAATAATGATAATGAAAATCATGATAATGGTAAGGGTTACAGTAATGATAATGATATTGATGATAATGATGATGATGATAAAGATAACAATAATGATGATGATGATGGTAAGGGTAATAATGATAATAATAATGATGATAATCATGATAGTAAGGATAAAAATAAAGTTGATGACAATGATACGTGCTACAACAATAGTAATAATGTCTCTGACAATGATGAAACTGTTAATGAATTTCATTATGATGATGATGATGATGAAATTTCATTAATAAGTAAATAAATAAAAAAGTGAAAGTGATAATGCTAATAGTAATACTGATAATGATAAAATATGATAAATAATAAAGATTAACATTGACCGTGATGTTGATAATGATAGTAATACCGTTAAGATTAATTATAATGATTAAGAAATAGTAACAGGGATAATGAGAGTATAAACGGATCCTAGCAATAATGATTTACAATTAATTTGACGATTAAGCAATTGTAGATAATGACATTTTTATTGATACAATGATTAGTGGCAGATCTTTATATGGGTTTCATTAATTTCATTTATGGTGTCATTGTTATCATTTTCATTATCATCATGGTCATCATTACCATAATTATTATCATCACTGTCATCACCACCATCATCATTATTATTGTCATCATTACTATCATCATTATCATCATTGTCGTCATCATTGCTATTATTATTATCATCAGTGTCATCACCACCATCATCATTATCATTGTCATTATTACTATCATCATTATCATCATTGTCGTCATCATTACTATTATTATTATCATCAGTGTCATCACCACCATCATCATTATCATTGTCATCATTACAATCATCATTATCATTGTCTTCATCATTACTATTATCATTATCATCACTGTCATTATCGCCATCATCATTATCATCATTGTCGTCAACGCTATAATCCTTATCATCATTATCATTATTGTCGTCTTCATTACTATCATTGCTATCATCATAATTACCATCATCAATATCATCACCATGTCACCTTCATCATCACCATCATCATCATTACATTATCATATTCCTCATAGTTATCATCACCATCCCCATTATCATCACAAAAAAGAAAAAAATATATATATTAGCCTCTGTCGATGTCATTTCATTAGTGTTAATTATTTTCTCATTAACTGTCATTAGGGAACTGTAACTTTATTGCACAATTTCCTTTGTCTCTTGAAATGTTAACATTGCCATTATTATCATTATCATTATTGTTACTATTATCATCATTATTGTCAATATTAGTTGTAATAATAACTATCTTTGTTATTATCGTTATCATTATCATTATCATTATTATCATTATTATTATCATTATTATTATTGTTATTATTATTATTATCATTGTTGTTGTTGTTGTTGTTGTTGTTGTTATTATCATTATCATTAATCATCCTCATCCTCATCATTATCATCATTATCATTGTTATTATCATTATCATCATCACCATTGGCAATTATCTAAGTGCACATTTTTTTTAACTAAAAAAATAATGACAACGATAATAACTACAATGTAGATAATTGCATTGATGATAATGAAGACGATGATAATGGGAGATTATAGTATCAATGATAATATGATAACAACAATAGCAGCAATCATTGATAATTATATTAATGATGATAATGATGATGATGATGATATCAGTAATATTAGTAATGATGATAATGATAATGATGATGGCAATAATAATGACAATAATAATGATAATAAGAATGATAATTTTGATAATAACTATAATGATAGTAATATAATAATAATGATAACAATAATAGTGATAATGGTAATAGTATCAATAATAATAGTAATAATAATAATGATGATGATAATAATAATGATGATAATAATAATAATGATGATAATAATAATAATAATAATGATAATAATAATAATAATAATAATAATAATAATAATAATAATAATAATAATAATAATAACAATAATATAATAATTTTACAATAATACCAATGGTAAAAGTATCTATAAAAACCGTAACAACAACAATAACAATGACAATTTGAACATAAAAAAAAAAAAAAAAACAAAAAAAAGGGAAAAAAAGAAGAAAAAACGAAAAAAAGAAAGAAAAAAACAGGCAATAATGAAATCCAAAAAGAAGCAAAAAGGAAAAGAAATTAATTCCGACAAGGCTCGGAAAGCCGCTGTTTCATTATCAAGATCAACTCTGCCAGGCTTGGGAAGTCGGCTGGGCGAGGAGAGAGAGAAGAGAGAGAGAGGGAGAGGGAGAGGGAGAAGGAGAAGGAGAAGGAGAAGGAGAGGGAGAGGGAGAGGGAGAGAGAGAGAGAGGGAGGGAGAGAGGGATAGAGAGAGAGAGAGAGAGGGAGAGGGAGAAGGAGAGAGAGAGAGAGAGGGAGAGGGGGATGGAGAGAGAGAGAGAGAGAGAGAGAGAGAGAGAGAGAGAGAGAGAGAGAGAGAGAGAGAGAGAGAGAGAGAGAGAGAGAGAGAGAGAGAGAGAGAGAGAGAGGGAGAGGGAGAGGGAGAGGGAGAGGGAGAGGGTGAGGGAGAGGGAGAGGGGGAGAGAGAGAGAGAGAGGGAAGGATGGAGGGAGGGAGGGATAGAGAGAGAGAGAGAGAGAGAGAGAGAGAGAGAGAAAGAGAGAAACAGATGAATAGATAGAGCGAGAGAGAAGGGGGAGGGAAACAGAAAGGGAGGGAGAGAGAGAGACAGACAGACAGACAGACAAGGACATACAGACAGACAGACAGAGAGAGAGAGAGAAAGAAAGATTAGACTCTTGCGCTCCTTTCCAGTTATTAGAAACAACACAATTACTTAAGTTGGCAGTCAGTCGTCACAGAAATTACCCTGGGGGATAGAATGAGGTAAAGGGGGGGGGGGGGGGGGGGGGAGGTGTGGGGTAAGAGGGGGGTATAGGGTAGGTAGGGGATGGTAGTGGGAGGTAGGGATAGGGGGGGGGGTAGAAGGAGGTGGGAAGGGGGTGTTGCAGGGGGAGGAGGGGGGGGGTATGAAGTGGGGGAGGTGAGGAAGAGGTATTTGGGAAATGGGGTTAGGTGGGGGGGGGAAGGGGGTAGGGGAAGTAGAAGGGAAGAGAAAGGATTAAAAAGGAAGAGGTGGGTAAAAGAAGTGTTAAGAAGGTGGTAAATGGATACCAGAAGAAAGTGGAGAATGAAATGTTGAGGAAGAGGAAGAGAAGGAGGAAGTAGGAGATAAGAGAGAAGGAAGAGGAGAAAGAAATACTGAGGGAGAGGAGGAGGAGGAAGTAGAAGATTAGAGAGGAGGGGGAAGAAAGAGGGAAGAATAGGAGGAAGAGAAAGAGAGGAGGTGACGGAAAATGCATGTGTATATCTCCTCTTTCTCCTCCTCCAATTCATTTTCCTTCTGCTCTAATCAGATTGATCTTCGCCTTCTTTCTCTTCCTCTTCTTTCTCTTCCTCTTGTTTTACCTCCTTCGCCTTCGCCTCCTTCCCACTCTTCCTCCTCCACCTCTTCGTCCTTCCCCCTTTATATCTTCCGCCTTCACCTCTTCTTCCTCCTTCTTCCACCTTCACCTTCACCTCTTCATTCCTTTTCGTCCTCCTCCTCCTCCTCCTCCTCCTAAATCCACTTCCTCTTCCTCTTCCTCCACCTCCTCCTCTTCATACTACTCCTCCTCTTCCTTAACCTCTTCCTTTTCTTACTCTTCCTTCATTTCCTCCTCGAGCCTCCTCATTCCTCCTATTCTTCCCCCTTCCCCTCCTCCACCTCCTCTACCTCCTCCTCCTCCTTCTATTATCCCCATCCCCCCTCCACCTCCACCTCCTCCTCTACCCTCCTCTCTCCCCTTCTCTTGTTCCTCCTCCTCCTCCTTCTCCTCAGTCTTCCTCCCCCTCCCTCCTTCACCTCCTCTTATTCCTCCTTCCTCCTCCTTCCTTCCTCCTCCTTCTCCTCAATCCTCCTCTCCCTCCTTCTTCTCTCTCCTTACCCCTCCTCTCCCTCCTCCTTCTCTCCCTCTTTTACCCCCTTCACCTCCTTCACCTCCTCATCCTCCTTCTCCTCACTCCTCCTCCCCCTTCTCACTCCTCTTATTCCTCCTCCTCCTCCTCCTTCTCCTCAGTTTCCCTCCCTAATCCTCACTCCTTCTCTCATTCCTCCTCTCCCTCTTCATCTTCCTACTCCTCCTCCACCTCCTCCTTCTCCCCAATCCTCCTCCACCTCCTTTTTTATTCATCACAGAATTATCACGAGAATCTTGATCGCCATTTCGAGCCTGATGATGATGCTGTGACATCTCCAGCACTATCTCTCAGGGGACAGGAGATGAGTTTCTCGTCGGATGCTGTGAGGTTGTTAAATCTGGCTGGAGTTATGGCCCTAGAATTTTTTCGTTCGTCTATATTTTTTTATCATTAAATATTTGCGTTGGTATTATTTGGTTGTTTTAACCCTGGTTGTTGTTTTTTTTATCCTCTTTTATCATTATTACTATTGGTATTATCATTATTATTATTATCATTATGATGATGATGATAATTACTATCATTATTATTACTATTGTTATCATTATTATTATTATTATTATTATTATTATCATTATTATTATTATCATCATTATCATTATCATTATTATTATTATTGTTATCATTATAATCATTATTACTATTATTATTATTATTATCATCATTATCATTATCATTTTTATTATTGTTATTATTGTTATTATTATTATTATTATTATTATTATTATTATTATTATTATTGTTATTATTATTGTTATTATTATTATTATTATTATTATTATTATTATTATTATTATTATTATTATTATTATTATTATTATTATTATTATTATCATTATTATCATTATTATTATTATTATCATTATTATTATCATTATTATCATTATAATCATTATTATTGCTATTTTCATCATGGTATTCACTGTTATTTCCATAAGTAATATTGTTATTAAGGTTCTTGATGCTGTTGTTGTTATTGTTATCATCGTTTTCATTTATTAATTTGTCATTGTTATCATCATTATTATTATTATCAATATCATCCTTATTTTCATTATTGTTATCATAATCATTATATTTTTACTATTATTATCATTATCATTCTTATTATTATCATCATTATTATTATTATTATTATTATTACTTCTTATTTTTGTTATTATCATCATTATTTTCATCGTCATTGTAATTTTTATCATTATTATTATCATCACTATTATAATCAATATTATCATTGTCATATCTATTGTTGCTTTTATTGCTATTATGCTTATCCTCATCATCATCATTGTCATTATTGTTGTTATTACTATCATTTCTATTTCTATATCTATTATCCTCAATTCTATCATTACGATTATTGTTATTATCCAATTCAGCATGATTTTCACTATTATCAGTATTACTAATATTAATACCATTGTCATTATTATCATTATTATTGCCATTATCACTATTATCATTACCATTACCATTATCATTATTTTCCTTATCATCATCATCATTATTGTTGTTATGATTATTATTATTATTATTATTATTATTATTATTATTATTATTATTATTATCATTATTATTATTATTATCATTATCATTATCATTATCATTATCATTATCATTATCATTATCATTATCATTATCATTATCATTATCATTATCATTATTATTATTATTATTATTATTATTATTATCATTAATAAGAGAGATAGAGAGAGAAAGTGAAAGAAAGAAAGAAAGAAAGAAAAAAAGAGAAAGCAAAAAAAAAAAAAAGATATCTAGATATCTTTTTAAAAAAAATAACAACAACAAAATAAATCATAAAATATACATATACATAAACCTCAGCCTACTTAACAGACTGTGGAGGAAGCTGCAACACCCATTTCACTTGGCACTCGGGAGCAGGCAGTTGCAAAGAGCCACACAGAGGTCTTTAAGAGTGCCCCCTCATTAAACCAGAGAGTCATTTGAGGAGGAGAAAGTCTGTTTCGAAAATTAAATGCCAGATCTTTTGAGGTTGGAGAGGGGGGTGGGGGTGGGGTGGGGGTGGGTGATTTACGTTATTGGGGAGGGGGTGGAGGGTAGGAGAGGAGAGAAGGAGGGTAGGGGGGAGAAGGAGAGAGGGAGAGGGAGAAAGAAGGGGTGTATCTCGATGGGTTATGAGGTGTTTGGGTGTTATAAGGAGGGGAAGGGGTATTTAAGAATGCAAGTTGGGGGTATGGGTTAAGGGTATTTAAAAATGGTGGTTGGGGGTATGGGGAGGGTATAGGGTATAAGCATTCGAGGAAGGAGGGTGGGGGGGGAGGTAGATGGGTAAGGAAAGTAGTCTTGGTTATATTAAAGTTGAGGGGAAGGAAAGATGGAATGTAGGGAGAGATGAATGAAAGGGGGAGGTGAGAATGGGGTGAAACGGGGATATTTAATAAAGATAAAAGTGAGAAGGGGGAGAGGTGGGGGAGTAAAGGAGGTAGGATTATTTAAGGAAAGTAGGGAGAGAGGAGAAGGGGGAGAGAAAATAAAAGGAAAAAAATAGATAGAAAATAAGGGGGAATAGGGAAGGAGAGAGAGAAAGAAAACACGAGATTAAAAAAAAAATGAATAAACGAATAAATTAACAAATCAGTTAATAAATAAAGACAGGGAGTGGAGGAAAAGTTGATAAATGGCATAGAAAGAAACACAGAAAGGAATACGATTTTAGAATGGAAAGATAAAAAATACGGGAAAAATATAATGTCGAAGATTGGGAAGAAGAGAATTGATAAATTGATAAATAGGAAGAAGAAAATAGAGAAAAGTAGATGGGACACTGAAAGAGAAAGAAAGAGAAAGTAGAAGAAAATAAGAGAAAGATGAAAGAGCAGAGATAGAGATGAAACGAAAGAAAAAGAAGACGAGAAAGAGAGATAGGAAGAAACTAGAAGAAAAATCCGATGAATAAGAAAGACGGGAAGGAAGATTAAGAAAAGAAAAATATATAAAGAAACTAAATGACAGACAAGTAAAGGGAGAGAAAAAGAGAGAAGGAAGAAGAGAGATGGGAAAATGGGGAAGAAATAGAAGAAAATACAAAAAGGAAAGAAGACGGATAATACAACAAAATCAAGTGCAGAGAGAAGAGGTGAAAGAATGAGGCAAGAGAAGAAGAAGAAGGAAGGAGAGAAAATAGAATAGAAAAGGAGAAAAAGAAGAACAAAAGGGGGATGAAGAGGGACAAAATATAAGAATAAACAAAAGGAAGAAAAAAGAAAACAGACAGAAATAAGGAGGAAGAGAAGAAGAACGAAAAGAGGAAATAGAGAAGGAGGAAGTGCACATAAACAGAAGAAGAAGGAAGAAGAAAATAGAGCAGACGAGAGAAGAAGAAAAAGAAAATTGAAGAGAAAGAAAAATAAAGAAGAGCAGAGAGAGAAAAAAATGGAAAAAGGAAGAGCAGAGAAGGGACAAAGAGGAAGAGAGAGAGCAGAGGAAGAGGAAGAGCAAATAAAGAAGAAAGAGAAAGAGAGAGAGAGAGAGAGCAGAGAAAGAAGTGAGACGAATTGAAAAAGAAAAAAAAAGAAGAAAGAAGAGGAAAGAGAGCAGAGAAAGAAGAAATAGGAAGAGAGAGAGCAGAGAAAGAAGGAAGAAGGAGGAGGAGGAGAAGGAGGCAGTGAGGCTACCTCTTGATATTAACATGTATATTACTTCCAGCACGGTTTGAGCCTCCATTTCTTAAAATCATATTTTGATATTAATGTTTACATCAACTTCGCCAATATCTGCGTGCGTGTTTGTGCGTGTGTGCGTGTAAGTGTGTCTGTGTGTGTGTGCGTTATCGAGAGGCTGTGATGAGTGTTATGGTGAATGGTGGTCTATTGTCATTATCTTTATCATTATCTTTGTTATTATCTTTATCATTAGTTTTATCATTATCTTTGTCAATATCTTTATCATTATCTTTGTCATTATCTTTGTTATTATCTTGATTATCATCTTAATCATTATCTTAATTATTATCTTTATCATTTTTTGTCATTATCTTTATCATTATCTTTATCATTATCTTTATCATTATCTTTGGCATTATTTTTATCATTATCTTTATCATTATCTTTATCATCATCTTAATCATTATCTTGATCATTATCTTAATTATTATCTTAATCATTATCTTTATCCATGACGTTATTATTATCATAATCATTAGTCATGTTACAGTATCATCATTAACATTATTATCATTATGACATCATCTCTATCACTATCTTATCACAATCACTTGTTCAACAGATATAACACCAATTTCATCACAACCACCGTTATTACAACCTCAATCACAACAACGATCACAAATATGATCATAAACACTATCAGAACTCCAATCACAACCATCACAACCACTATCGCCTATTCCAATACCAGATATACCAATCATCTTCACAACCCAAACCACAACGATCATCCCAATCCCAATCACAACCTCCATCACAATCACCACCACAACCAAAATTACAACCCCAGCCCTAATCACAACCCCAACCCCCAATTACAACCTCAATCAGAACCCCAACCCCAATTACAACCTCAATCAGAACCCCAACCCCAATTACAACCTCAATCACAACCCCAACCCCAATCACAACCTCCATCACAACCAAAATCACAACCCCCGCCACAACCACGAAAACATCAAACTCTCCTCATATGAACATTTGCTTCTTTGTGGTTTCGCGCCCATGACAAGTGCATTAATTCTCTCCCACTGATGACTATGTTTCAACTCGTAACTTCCTTAACTATTTGAGTCTGAGGAAGTTAAAGCAGATGGATTTCATTATACAGGTCTAATTTCTCGTTTTTTTCTCGTTTTTTCGTTTATATTTTTTTTTGGGGGGAGGGGGAGGGGGAGCTTAATGAAGGAAAGGTTGGTGGGAAAATCTGCAATGAGGATTATCTTTATTGTTATTGTTATTGTCATTATTATTATTATCATAATCATTATTATTATTGCCATCATTATCATTATTATTATTATCACCATTAGTAGTAGTAGTAGTAGTAAAATCGTTATTATTACTATTGTGATTATCAACAATATTGTTATTATTATCATTAAGATCATTATCATTACTATCATTATCATTAACATCATTATTATCATTATCATTAAAAATATTGATTACGAATATGATTATTGTTATAAGTATTATCATTGTTATCTTGTTATCATTATCATTATTTTCCTTATTACTGTAATTCTAATTTTATCTCTCCTTTTCTTCTTCTTTATCCTACGTCTCTGCTTGTTTCTCTTTCTCCTTTTTTTCCTCTCCTCCTTCTTCTCCATTTCCTCCTCCTTTTCTTCCTGCTCCATCTCCTCCTCCTTCAATCTTTTCTTTTATTACCTGTTCTTCCTATTTCTCCT
>NC_091557.1:3064695-3077195 GCF_042767895.1 Penaeus vannamei | reverse complement strand
ATAGAAGGAGAGAGAAAGAGATAGAAGGAGAGAGAGAGAGAGAGAGAGAGAGAGAGAGAGAGAGACAGAGACAGAGAGAGAGAGAGAGAGAGAGAGAGAGAGAGAGAGAGAGAGAGAGAGAAAGGAGAGAAAAGGAGAGAGAGCGAGAGAGAGAAAGACAGAGAGAAGGAGAAATGGAGAGGGAGAAAAAGAGATAGAAGGAGAAATGGAGAGGGAGAAAAAGAGAGAGAAGGAGAAAAAGAGAGAAAGAGAGAGAGAGAGAGAAGGAGAGAAAGAGAGGAAGAGAGAGAGAGAGAGAGAGATCGAAAAAAAGAGACAGAAGTAGGAGCAGAAATTAAATTCCAAAGTCAAGGTGGACAATGAATTCTTAATAACCTCGGAGACACACACACACTCCTCCCTCCCCCCCCACCACCCCACCCCCCCATTCCTCCCCCCTACCCCCTCCCCCTTCTCAACCCTTACCACCCTACCCTCCCAACGCCCCTCCTTATACCCCCCACCCCCACCCCACCCCTCCCCCCTCCTCGCTTCTCCAAAACCCAAACCCTTCCTTAACTTATACCCTCCCCTTGCCTTCCCCTTCCCCTCCCCTTCCCCTTCCTCCCCTTAGAGAGTAAAAGTCAAGGAATTAATCTAGATAATCTAGATAAAAAATATGGAAACAAAAATTGTATTTTGGTAAAAAAAAAAAAAAATCTACAAAATCACATCTAGTTACGAAAACAAAAATCGAAAAGATGCTTAAAAATAGAAAATTTACAAGAAAAAATGGGTTCAAGAAAAAAAAAAAGAAGAAAAAAAATCTAAAAGAGAGAGAGAGAGTGTGAGAGAGAAAGAGAGAGAGAGAGAGAGAGAGAGAGAGAGAGAGAGAGAGAGAGAGAGAGAGAGAGAGAGAGAGAGAGAGACAGAGAGAGAGAGAGAGAGAGAGAGAGAGAGAGAGAAAGAGAGAGAGAGAAAAAGAGGTAAAGCTAAAAATATATCTGAAAGAGAGAGAGAGAGAGAGAGAGAGTAATCAAGCTAAAAAATATATCTGAAAGAGAGAGAGACAGAGAGAGTGAGAGAGAGAAAGAGAGAGACAGACAGACAGACAGACAGACAGACAGACAGAGAATTCAAGCTAAAAGAAAAGAAAAAAAAAAAGTCTGAAAAGAAGTCTTCAGTCTTCATCTTGCTGCCGAGTCTTAGCTGATTAGTGACCGGGAGACACCACGAATTTTGATAGAAAGATTCGCTTTCATCTGTCCACAAACAATTTTCAACTCGGGGGGAGGGTAGGGGGGGGGGATAGAGAGGAGGAAGGTTGGAAGGGTGGGAGGGACAGAGAGGGAAGGAGGGAGGGAAGGGTGGGAGGGAGAGATAGGGAGGGAAGGGTGGTAGGTGGGAGGGAGAAAGAGGGAGGGAAGGGTGGTAGGTGGGAGGGAGAAAGAAGGAGGGAAGGGGGAAATAGGGGAGGGACAGAGAGGGAAGGAAGGGGGGAAGATAGGAGGGAGAAAAAGGGAAGGAGGGAGGAAGTGAAGGGTGGTAGGTGGGAGGGATAGAGAAGGAGGGAAGGGGGAATTTTGATAGAAAGATTCGCTTTCATCTGTCCACAAACAATTTTCCACTCGGGGGTAGGGAGGGAGGGAGGGAAAGGGAGGGAAAGGGTGGGAGAGGGAGAGAGAGGGAAGGAGGGAGGGAGGGGAAGGAGGTGGGAGGGAGAGAGAGGGAGGAGGGGTAGGTGGGAGGGACAGAGAGGGAAAGGGAGGGAAGGGTGGAGGGAGGGAGAGGGAGGGAAGAAGGGAAGAAAGGGATGGAGGGAGAAAGAGGGAGGGAAGGGAGGGTAGGTGGGAGGGAGAAAGAGAGAGAGGGAAGGGTGGGAGGAGAGAGAAAGGGAAGGAAGAGGGGAAGGAGGGAGAGAGAGAGAGGGGGGGGTAGGTGGGAGGGAGAAAGAGGAAGGGAAGAAGGGAAAGAAGGGAGGGAGGTGGGAGGGACAGAAAGAGGGGAAGGGTGGGAGGGAGAGAGAGAGGTTAAGGGTGGTAGGTGGGAGGGAGAAAGAGGAAGGGAAGGGTGGGAGGGATAGAGAGGGAAGGGAGGGAAGGAGGGATGGAGAGAAAGAAGGAGGGAAGGGGGGGAAATAGGGAGGGACAGAGAGGGAAGGAAGGAAGGGACAGATAGGGAAGGGAAAAAGGGAAGGAGGGAGGAAGTGAAGGATGGTAGAGTGGGAGGGATAGAGAGGGAGGGAAGTGGGGAAAACGGAGGGTGAGAAAGGGGAAGGAAGGGTGGTAGGTGAGAGGGACAGAGAGGGAGGAAAGGGGGAATATAGGAGGGAGAGAAAGATGGGAGTGGTAGGAGAGTGAAAAGATGGGTGAAAAGGAGAGAAGAGGGGAATACAGAATGGAGAAAAGGGGGGGGAGAGGGAGAGAAGAGAGGGGAATATATGAGGGAGGGACAGAGAGGGAGCAACAGAGAGGAAGATAGGAAAAAGGGAGAGAAGTCGAGAAGGGAAGGGAAAGATGGAAGGAGGGAGGTAGAAAATGGAAAAGAAAGAGAGGAAAGAGAGTGGGAAGAAGGGATATGGAGGGAAAGTTGGGTGGAAGGAGATGGTGGAAGAGAAAGGGAGGGCTGGAAAGAAAGGGAAAGTAGGAGGGAGGGAAGGAGGGGATAGAAAGTGGGGAAAAGAAGAGATGAAGATGAGCAGAAAAGAAAGTGGGAAGAAGGGGAAATAAAGAAGGAGGGGAGTAGTATGGTGTGGAAGGAGAAAAAGGAGAAAGAGGAAAGGGAGGAAGGGACAACAGGAAAAGAAAGAAGTAAAAGTAGAAAAAAAAGGAAAACAGAAGAAAGAAGGAGGAAGAAGAGGGAAAAAAGAAGTGGAAGAAAGGAAGAAAAGGGGAATGGGAAAATAGAATGGAGAATAGAGAATTAAGAAATATGAAAGAAGGATTACTGGAAGAGAGAAAGAGAGTGGAGAGGCGGAAGATAAATTAATATGGAATAGAATGGAATAAGATTCGAGAGTAAATGGATAAAAAGAATGAAATAAAAGGAGAAAAAGATGGAAACGAATATACCTTGATAAAGCAAAAAGAAAACCAAAGAAATTAAAAGAGGAAAATAAGCAGAGAGAGAGAAAGACAGACAGAGAGGGAGGGAAGGCGGGAGAGAAAGAGGAAACGATAGATCAGCAAATAGATGTTTAGATAGATAGATAAACAGATAGAAAGAAGGAGGGAGAGAGAGAGAGAGAGAGAGAGAGAGAGAGAGAGAGAGAGAGAGAGAGAGAGAGAGAGAGAGAGAGAGAGAGAGAGAGAGAGAGAGAGAGAGATCAGGCAAGAAATGAAACAAGAAATGATAAAAACAAAAAACATCCCAGGCAGAAAGAGAAGAAAGACAGAGACAGATAAGTAAAAAGGAGGGAGGGGGCGAGGGGAGGAGGGGGAGGGCGACCCCCCAGAGAGAACGAACGTGACCTGCTACATTCCGCAAGACCCCCCCCCTCCCCCCTTCCCCCATCTCCCCCATCCATAACCCTCCCCCTCCTCCCCCTCAACCCCTTCCCACTCAACCCCTTCCTTTTTCTCTCTCAGCCTCCCTCTCCTTTCCCTCTCCTCCCTCCCTCCCTCCCTCCCTCCCTCCCCTCCCTCCCTCCCCTCCTCCCCCAGCGATCTCGATTAATGCAATAGAGACTCCTTTGATCCTTCCTACCCCCCTCCCTCCCTTCCTTCGACTAGCCCCCCCAACCTTGGGATCTAGTGTCCTATCCCCATCTCTCTCTCTCTCTCTCTCTCTTCTTTCTCTCTCTCTCTCTCTCTCTCTCTCTCTCTCTCTCTCTCTCTCTCTCTCTCTATATCTATCTCTCTCTCTCTCTCTCTCTCTCTCTCTCTCTCTCTCTCTCTTCTCTCTCTTTCTCTCTCCCTTCTATCCTCTCCCTCCTATGCTCTCCTTTCTCTCTCTCCCTTCTGCCCCCTCACTCTTCTCTCCATCTCTCTCCTACCCCCAACCCCCCTGTCCCGTCTCCCATCTCCCTTCATTTCTCCTTTACCCTTCATCCTCCCCCCTCCAATCCCCCCCCCATCCCCTTCTTTCCTGTCTCTTCGACTTCTAGATGGTGGAGGGAAGGAGGGAGGGAAAGGAGGGAAGGAAGGAGAAACAGAGAAAAAGAAAGGAAGAGAGGGAGAGACTAAGGAAGAAAAAGAGGGAGAGTGGAGAGAGAGGGAAGAAAGGAAGAAAGGGAGAGAGCAAGGTAGAAAAAAGAGGGAGAGAGAAGAAGAAAAGAAGAGAGGGAGAGAGAAAGGAAGAAAAAGAAAGAGAGGAGACGAATGAGGAAGAAAGGAAGAGGGTAAGGAAAACAGGGAAAGAGGAAAGGGAGTGAAGTAACGAAAGAAGTGGAAGAAAAAAAGCAAGCAAAATGGTAGGAGAGAAGGAAGAGGAGGAAAGGAAATGGAGGGAAGGAAGAGGAGGGAGGGAAGAGGGGGGAAGGAAGAGGAGGGAAGGAAACGGAGGAAGGCAAGAGGAGGGAATGATGGAGTAAGGAAGCAGAAGAAGGGAAGGGAAGAGGGGGGAAGGAAGAGGAGGGGGAGAAGAGGAGGGAAGGAAGAGGAGGCAGGCAAGAGGAGGGAAAGAAGTAGAGGGAGGCAAGAGGAGGGAATGATGGAGTAAGGAAGCAGAAGAAGGGAAGGAGGGAAAGAGAAAGCAAACAAGAAGAAAAAGAAGAAGGGAAGGAGGGAAAGAGAAAGCAAACAAGAAGAAAATAAAACAAACAAAGATTTCTCCGGTCGTCTCAGAGGCCTCGCGATGGGCGGGCGTGTCGGCTGTCGCGATGGCCCTCCGTGCTCCCTCCCTCCCTCCTCCTCCCTCCCCTTCCCTCAGTCTTCTTCTCGCATCTTCCCTCCCTCCTCTTCCCTTGATCTTCTTCCTTCTCTCCTCCTCCCTCCCTCCTCCTCCCTCCCTCCCTCCCTCCCCTTCCCTCAGTCTTCTCTTCTCTCCTCCTCCCTCCTCAGTCTTCTTCTCTCCTCCTCCCTCTCCTCCTCCCTCCCTCCCTCTCCTCCTCCTTCCCTCAGTCTTCTTCTCTCCTCTTCCCTCCCTCCCTCTTCCCTCCCTCCCCTTCCCTCAGTCTTCCTTCTCTCCTCTTCCCTCCCTCGTCTTCCCTCCCCTCCTCCTCTTCCTCCCTCCCCTCCCTCCCTCCCTCCCTCCCCTTCCCTCAGTCTTCTCTCTCTCCTCTCTCCCTCAGTCTTCTTCTCTCCTCCTCCCTCCTCAGTCTTTTATCTTCCATCTTCTTCCTTCCCTCAGTCTTCTTCTCTCCTCCCTCCCTCCTCTTCTCCGTCATTATCTTCTCTCCTTTTCCTTCCCTCCTCTTCCCTCCCTCAGTCTTTCCCTTCTCCTTCTTCCTCCCTCCTCCTCCTCCCTCCCTTTCCCTCAGTCTTCTTCTCGCCTCTTCCCTCCCTCCTCTTCCCTCAGTCTTCTACTCTCCTCTTCCCTCCCTTCTCTTCCCTCCGTCATTATCTTTCCTCCTTTTCCTTCCCTCCTCTTCCCTCCCTCCTCCTCCCTCCCTCCCCTTCCCTCAGTCTTCTTCTCTCCTCCTCCCTCCCTCAGTCTTCTTCTCGCATCTTCCCTCCCTCGTCTTCCCTTAATCTTTTATCTTCCATCTTCTTCTTTCCCTCCTCCTTCCTCACTCTTCTTCTCTCCTCTTTCTTCCCTCCTCCTCCCTCCCTCCCCTTCCCTCAGTCTTCTTCTCGCATCTTCGCTCCTTCGTCTTCCCTTAACCTTCTTTTTTCCTTCTTCTTCCTTCTCTCCTCTTCCCTCCCTCCTTCTTCCTTCCCTCCTCTTCCCTCCGTCTTCTTCTTTTCGTCTGTGTTTTGTTTTTATATTTTTGGTTTTTGTTTTATTTGATTTTTTTATTTTGTCTTTTGTCAGTTTTCTACATAGTTTTATTTTCTTTTTTTTAGGTTTTTATTCCTCTTTTTATTGTGAGCTTCGACCTTTTCTTCTTCTTCTTTGTGTGTGTGTGTGTGTGTGTGTGTGTGTGTGTGTGTGTGTGTGTGTGTGTGTGTGTGTGTGTGTGTGAGGTTTGCTGTCATTCATTTTCTCTTTTTTCATCTTTTTATTTTTCGATTTTTTTATTTCTTTATTTCGGTCTATTTTATAGTTTCTCGTCTGCTTCCTCTCACTAGATATTTGTTTGTATTTCAATCTTTCCATCTGTCTATCTATCAAACTACATATCTTTTTTAGATCTCTTTCTCTTTTTGATTTCTCTGTATATCTGTCTCTATATCTGTTCATGCGTCTTTGGAAATCTCTCTCTCTCTCTCTCTCTCTCTCTCACTCTCTCTCTCTCTCTCTCTCTCTCTCTCTCTCTCTCTCTCTCTCTCTCTCTCTCTCTCTCTCTCTCTCTCTCTCTCTCTCTCTCTCTCTCTCTCTCTCTCTCTCTCTCACTCTCTCTCTCTCTCTCTCTCTCACTCTAAATCGCTCTAACTCTCTCTGTCTCTCTCTTTCTATCTGACTCTCTCTTTCTCCTTCTCTCTCTCTCTCTCTCTCTCTCTCTCTCTCTCTCTCTCTCTCTCTCTCTCTCTCTCTCTCTCTCTCTCTCTCTCTCTCTCTCTCTCTCTCTCTCTCTCTCTCTCTCTCTCTCTCTCTCTCTCTCCCAACCCCCCCAATCCCCATGAATCCCCATAACCCCCACCCCCCACCCCCTACCCCATTTCCCTCCCACTTCTCCTTCTCTTTCTTCTCTCTTTCCGCCTCTCGTCTCCAGTTTTCCTCTAACGTCTTGCCCCCCCATCATCCTCCCTTCTCCCCCCTCCCCCCCACAACCCCCTTATCCTGACCTCCCCCACCTCCATGCCTCCTCCTCCCCCTTCCTTTCACTTACTCCTTGCCTCCGTTCGTTTGCGACCTCTAGCCCCTCCCCCCCCCATCATATTCCATTCCCCACCTCTCCCCTTCTTCTACCCCCCTCCTCATCCCCACCTTCCCCCAGTCTCCAGTCCTCCCGCCATCTTCCCTCCTCCCCCTCCCCCCACCTTTTCCTTCCCCTTCTCCGTCTCCCTCTCCCTCTCTCCCACGCGCCCCTCCACCCACTCTCCCCACCTCCACCTCCTCCCTCTCCCTCACCCTCTCCACCTCCACCTCCTCCCTCTCCCCTCTCCCCCCCTCCCCTATCCCACCATCCCTCCCTCTCCCACCTCCCACCCATCCCCCCATCCCCTCTCCCACCTATCCCCATCCCTCCACCCAATCACCTCCTCTCCACCCATCCACATCCCCCTCTCCCATCCACCTTCCCATCACCTTCCTCGCACCTCCCTCTCACCACCAACCCTCTCCCCCCCTCCCACCCACCTCTCCCACCCATCCCATCCCCACCCAACCCCTCCCCCTTCCCCCTCTCCCCCCGCGAATATTCAAAATCCATTTCTCTCTCTCTCCTCCTCCTCCTCCTCCTCCTCCTCCAGCAGCCGGCGCGCGCAAGGGAAATTTAACCAATAACCCCCAAAGTTTCCGCTCGACTCGGCGCAACAAAGGAAAGAATTCAATTTCTATTTGATATTCGTGGGATGCCGCTCCTGCCCGCGAGCGATGGCGGCGGCGGCGGCGGCGCTGGTGGAGGTGGTGGTAGAGGTGGTGGAAGAAGGTGGATGGAGGTGGAGGTGGGGGGAGGGAGGGTGGAAGTGGGGGGAGGTGGAAGGGTGAAAGGGGGTGGAGGTTGGAGGGAGGGAAGGGTGGAGAGGGAGAGGTGGAAGTGGGGGGGTGGAGGTGGAAGGGTGGAGGTGGAAGGTGGAGGTGGGAGGGTGGATGTGGGGGGAGGTGGTGGAAGGTGGTGGTGGAGGTGGAGGTGGAAGTGGGGGGAGGGGGGGTGGAAGTGGGGGGGTGGAGGTTGTGGTGGTGGAGGTGGTGGAGGTGGTGGGGAGGTGGGAAAGGGAGGTGGAGGTGGAAGTGGGGGAGGGGTGGTGGAAGGGAAGGTGGTGGAAGGGAGGGGGAAGAGGGTGGAGGTTGGAGGGAGGTGGTGGAAGTGGGTGGAGGGTGGAAGGGTGGAAGTGGGGGGAGGGGTGGAGGAAAGGGAGAGGAGGTGGAAGGGGAGAGGTAGAGGGGGAAAGGGAGAGGTGGAGGGTGAAAGGGTGGAAGGGAGGTGGAAGGGGGTGGAGGGTGGTGGTGGAAGTAGGGTGGTCGTGGAATGGAAAGAAGAGGTGATGGTAGAAAGGAGGGAGGAGAGGTGGTGGTGGAGGTGGAAGGGAGGGAAGGGGTGGTGGTGGAAGGGGGGGGAAAGGAGGTGGAAGTGAGGGGGTGGTGGTGGAAAAGTGGAAGGGAGGGAGGGTGGTACAGGTGGAAGTTGGGGAAGGGTGGTGGTGGGAAGGGGATTAGGTGGTGGAAGGGGGAGAAAGGAGGCGGAGAGGGAAGGAGTAGAGGGTGGTAGTGGAAAGGTCGGAGAATTGAGGTGGAAGGTGGAGAGTGAAGGTGGAAGCGGGGATGGAAAGAGGTGAAGAGTAGAAGTTCAAGATGGATGGAGGTGGAATGGAGAGGATGGGTAGAGGTGGAAGAAGAGGAAGAGAAGGTAAAACAGATTGAACAGAGATAGAAAATGGAAGCAGAAGGGAGAGGGTGGAAATGAGAAGGGAAGGGTAAAAGTAGAAAGGCACAGAAATAGATGATTTAGAAATAGTAGAGAAAATGGTAGAAATGGAAAAGGAAATGGAATAAGGCGACAAAATTGTTGGAGAAATAAGGTGGAGGAATAAATTGATGGAGATGATGGCATTGGTGGTGAAAGCTGGAGATTGGAGGTGGAAGATGGCCAAAGACGAAGCATAGGAGACAGTAAAGAAGACGAAAGAAATAAAGAGAAATAAAGATAAGGGAGAGGATAGAACTGCAGCTATTGGTGGAGAAACAGATAAAGGAGACGAGGGAGAAGATAAAACGTTGGAGTAGAAGAGGAGTGTTGGAGAATGCCAAACGTAGACAGAGAGAGATGAAGGAAGGAATTCGCCGAGTGTTGGAGAAAGCAGAGGGAGGATAAAGGAGAGATGAAGGAAGGGAAAAAGAAAATGGTGGAGATAGGCGGAGGGAGTCAAAGCAACGGAGATAATGAGGGAGACGAAATGTAGAGAAAGAGAGGGGGAAGAATAAGAAAAAAATAAAACGAAAGAAACGGAAGAAAATAAAAAGAAAAAATTGTCTCTTCCTCAAAAAAAAAATCAGAAATGAAAAAAATAAAAATAAATAGATGTACAGAAATATATAAAAATAATTAAATAATTCAAGGGAAATAAAAATCAATAAATCACTTGAAACGAATAAGGGAATCAGACAGATACGAATAGATGAATAAGTAAAATAAATGAATAAACAGATGAATAAATCTTTAAAAGAAGTCAAATGAATAACAAACAAATACGTTAAAGAATGATAAATGAATTTTCTTCAACCTTTACGTTATATATTATTTATCTTTATCAAAATGTCATCTCAGTGTCTTTGTCCAGGTTTCATTTTTTTCTTTATATATATATCATTTTTAATTTTTTTCTTTTTTTTCTTTCTTTCTTTTTTCAAACTCTTTCTTTCTTTCCTTTTTATTCTTATTATTATTCTTATTACTATTATTAATAATCAATATTATCATTATCCTTATCATCATTATCATTATTATCATTATTATTATTATCCTCATCATTATCATCATCATTATTATTATCATCATCATCATCATCATTATCATTACTATTGTCGTTATTTTTGTAGTACTATTAATACTAGTAGCAGTAGTGGTGGTTGTAGTAATACCAACAGTATTAATATCAATATCATTAAAATTGTAGCACTAATAATAATGATTATAACAATATCGATAATTCCTTCATAATTAGTAGTAGTCTTTGTAATATTAGTATTGTCATTACCATTATGATAATAATATCAAACGCAGAATATTAATTCCGTGTGTTAACATTACTTTTGCTCGTATTTCGCTTGTCAGCATTATTGTCATCATTGTCATAATTATCGCTGTTAGAGAAATTATTAGTATAGCGAAGAAGTAGAAAAAGAAGAAGGAGAAGAAGGAGAAGGAGAAGACGATGAGACAGAGAGAGGGGGGAAAAGGGATAGAGTGAGAGTGAGAGTTATAGAAAGAGAGAAAGAGAGAGAGAGAGAGAGAGAGAGAGAGAGAGAGAGAGAGAGAGAGAGAGAGAGAGAGAGAGAGAGAGAGAGAGAGAGAGAGAGAGAGAGAAAGAGAGAGAGAGAGAGAGAGAGAGAGAGAGAGAGAGAGAGAGAGAGAGAGAGAGAGAGAGAGAGAGAGAGAGAGAGAGAGAGAGAGAGAGAGAGAGAAAGGGATAAAGTGAGAGTGATAGAAAGAGAGAGAGTGAGAGTGAGATAGATAAATAGATAGAGAGAGAGACAGACAGACAGAAAGAAAGGAGGGGAGAAAGAGGATGGGAGAGAAGGAGAAAAATGGAAGAAAGAGAAAGAAAAACAGTCAGCGAGAAAAGAATAGAAAAAAAAAGAAAATCAGATAAAAGAGAAGGACAAGAAAAACAGAAAAAAGAAATAAAAATCAGAGCATAAAGAAACAAATAAAAAAAGCAGAAAGAAAAGAAAAAAAAAGTCCCCCCTACCCCCCCCCCCACCCCCCCCCCACCCCACACAAAAAAAATACGAGAAAAAATATAAATTCTCTGAATCTTTTATAAGCAAAGGTCCTTGTACAAAGACTGAAAATTGTATATACAGAATTCTCTGTCCATGAAATTATCAGGAGTCCAGGGCAAAAGAAGTCAGGGCTGGAAGTAAAACATAATTTCCTCTCTTTTCCAGTTCCTCTTCTCTCCACTTTCTCTCTTTCCCCCCTCTTTCTCTCCCCTCCCCTTCTCCTCTTTCTCTCTTTCCCTCCCCTTCCCTTCTCCTCTTTTTCCTCTCTTTCCACCCTCTTTCCTTCCCCTCCCCTTCTCCTCTTTTCCCTCTCTTTTCACCCTCTTTCCTTCCCCTCCCCTTCTCCTCTTTCTCTCTTTCCTTCCCCTTCCCTTCTCTTCTTTTCCCCTCTTTCCCCTCTCCCCTCGCTCTCCTATGCCTTCTTTTCACTCTTTTTTTGTGTCTATTTTACCTATCTTTCTTTCCTTCTCTTGCGCTTTATGTACCCTCGCTTTCTCCTCTCCTTCTTTCATTTCCCCTCTCTTTCACCTCTCTCTCCTTTAATTCTTTTTTATCTTTATTTTCCCTTCTGTCTCATTTTGTCTTCTGTTCCTCTTTTTCTCTTTTCTCCTCGTCTACCTCTTTCTTTCTTGTTCTTCTTATCTTCATTTCTTTTCTTCCAGTCTTCTTGTCCTATCTCCTTCCTTTCTTACCTGTTTCCCTTCTCTCTTATTTGCTCTCGTCTCTCTTTCTTCCCTCCATCTCCTTCTCTCTTTCTCTGATCTCTCCCCTTGTTCCATCTTTCTCTTGCTCTCCTCCTATCTCCCTTTTCTCCCCCCCCCTGAAAACGCGCTATCGCATCGAGTGTTGCCATATCGGACGGGCTCCCTCCCCCCCCCCTCCCCTCCTCCTTCACCCCTTCCCCTCCTCCCCCTCCCCTCCCCTTCACCCCTTCCCCACCTCCTCCCTTCCCTCTCTCCCTTCTCCTTTCTTGTTTCTCTCAATTCCCTTTCTTTCATTTTCACCTCTTTCACTCTTCCTTATTTTCTTCTTTTCTCTCGTTTTCTCCTTCTTCTACGCTTTCTCTCTTCCATTTGTTTTGCCTCCTCCCCCCTCTTTCTCCTTTCTCCTTCCCCTTTTTCTCTTTCCACCTGCCTCCTTTCTCCCTCCCCTTTCTCCCTCCTCTTTATTCTTTCCCCTCTCTCTCTTCTTCCTTCCTCCTTTTATGCACCCTTTCGTTCCATCCCTTCTTCCTGCTCCTTCTCCTTTTCCTCCAACCCCTTCTTCCGCCCCCCCCCCCGCCTCTCCCCTCCCCCTTACTCTTTCCCCCTCTCTTCCTTCCTCTTCCCTCCCCTTCTTCCGTCTTTCCCCTTTCCTCCCTTCCCGTTCCTCCTCCTCCTCCTCCTCCTTTCCTCCTATCCCTTCCTTCCTCCTCCTCCTCTTCCTCCTCCCTTCTTCCTTCTTCGCCCTACACCCCCTCCCCCCACCCCACCCACTCACCCAACCCACCCCTCTCTCCTCCATCGCCCTACACCCTCCCCACCCACTTCCCCCACCCCACCCAGCCCAACCAACCCAACCCAGCCCACCCATACCTCCTCCCTCGCCCTACACCCCCCACACCACCCCACCCCAGCCCACCCCCAAGCCCTACACTCCCCCACCCCCCACCCACTCACCCAACCCACCCACTCACCCAGCCCACCCACTCACCCAGCCCACCCAAGCCCACCCCCGCCCACCCAACCCACCCCACCCAGCCCACCCATACCTCCTCCCTCGCCCTACACCCACCCACTCATCCAGCCCACCCCAGCCCACCCAGCCCACCCGCAAGCCCACCCCACCCCACCCACCCCAGCCCACCCCAAGCCCACCCCTCCTTCGGTACAATG
>NC_091557.1:3049695-3054695 GCF_042767895.1 Penaeus vannamei | reverse complement strand
TATATATATATATATATATATATATATATATATATATACATACATACATATAAATCAAGCAAAAAATAATTAAAACGATTACGAAATCCGCCCTTATTTTCCTCCAACACCGCCTAGGCCTATCAGGAAAAAAAATAGAAAAGAAATAGAATGAAAAAAGTATAAAATCCCAAACAGCAAAATAAAGCAAAAAACACATACATATAAGAAAATAAAACAACGACCCCAAATAATACAAGGAAATATATACAAAGCAAAATAATAATATTAATAATAATAATGATGATGATAATGGTACTACTACTAATAATAATAATATTAATAATAATAATAATAATAATAATAAAACGATCACAAAAATACAAAAAATATATACAAAGCAAGAAAAATGGATAAATAATAATAATAATAGTAATGATAATGATAATAATAATAATTGATAACAATAATAATAATTATTATTATCATAATAATAGTAATAACAATAATAATGATAATAATGATAATGATAATGATAATAATAATAATAATAATAATAATAATAATAATAATAATAACAATAGTAATGATAATAATAATAACAGTAACAATAATAATAATGATAACAATAATGATAATAATAATAATAACAAAAAGATCACAAAACCCGCCCATATTTTCCTCCTCCGACACCGACCGGGCTTTCGACGTAAATATAAAAAAGATAGATTAATAAAAAAAGATACGTATAAGAGCAAAGTAAAAGAAATGAAAATAAAGCAAAAAAAAAAAAAAAAGAAAGCGATTAGGAAAAAAAAAGAAAAGAAAATGAAACAGGTGTAAAATCTTGAACAATAAAAAAAATACAGCAAAAAAATAAATAATAATAAATAATGATAATGATAATAATAATAATGATAATAATAATAACAATAATAATAATGGATAATAATAACTACTACTAATAATAAACAAAACGATCACAAAAACCCGCCCATATCTCCCTCCCCCCTCCCCCTTCCCCCCCACCCTTACCTCTCCCCTCACTCCCCTCACTCCCTTACCTCTCCCCCTCCTCCCCTCCCCCATCCCTCCCCCCTCCTCCCCTCCCCCTTCCCCCTCCCCTACCCACCCCATCCCCACCCCACACCCCGCCCTTCCTCCCCACCCTCCCCACCCCGCTCCCCCCACCCGCCCCGCTCCGCCCGCTCCGCCGCTGCTGCATAACCCGATTTTACCATTTCTTCTTCGCCCGGGTCGAGTTAGTGGACTGAGTTGCCGGTCTTTCACCCGCTGCCTCTTTTGATTCTCCCCTGCCAGCGCTGCCAAGGCTCGGGTGACAGGGAGAGAGAGAGAGGGAGAGGGAGAGGAAGGGTGGAGGGAGAGAGGGGAGAGGGGGAGGGAGAGGGGGGGAGAGAGGGTGGGGGGGAGAGAGGGAGGGAGGGGGAAGGAAGGGGGTGGAGAGGAGATGGGGGGTTGATGGGGGGAGGTGGGAGGGAGAGAGGGGAGGGTGGGGGTGTGGAGGGTGGGGGGAGGAGAGGATGAGGGGGAAGGGGGAGAGGAGGGGAGAGGGGATGGGAGGATGGAGGGGGTGGATGGGAGTGGGAGGAGGGATTAGGGGGGTTGTGGGAGGATGGGGGATGAGGATGGGAGAGAGAGGTTGGGGGGAGTGGGAGGGTGGATGAGGATGGGGGAGAGAGAGGGGGAGAGGGGTTGGGGAGTGGAAGGAGGATGGGGGAGAGGGTAGAGCATGGGGAAGGTGAAGGAGTTGAGGTTTGGGAGGGTGGTGGTTGTGGGTGGATGATTTGAGGGGGGGGGGGGCGGGGGGGGGAGGAAGGGAGAGAGGCGAAGTGGAAGAATGAAGGGCGTGGGAGGGAAGAGAGAGAGAGAGGATGAATTAGGGAAGGAGATAAGAGACGAAGGAAAGGAGAAGGAACGCGAAAGAGAAAGCGGGGGAAGAACAGAATGAGGGAAGAGAGAGAACGACAACTGAATGAGAAAAAAGAGAAAGAGAGAGATGACGAGAAAAAAAAATGAGTGAAAAAAATACAAAAAAAAATAAAGAGAACAGCGTGACAAGAAAGAGAACAAAAGAGAGAAATAGACTAACAGAAGGAAAGAGGTGTATAAAGAAGAGAAGAGAATAACGAGAAGAAATGGAGAAAGAGAGAGAAGATACCTTTCCTCGTCTTTGATCCTTTTTTTTTTTCAACTAAAATATTTTTTTGTTTTTTCTTTCACATCCACGAGCGAGTTGTGTATATACGGTTTCCATTTCGTTTTTTTTTTTATTATTATTATCTATTACTCTTTTCATCATACTTTCCTTTATCTGTTTCTCCTCTCATTATACTTTCCTATATCTATTATTTCCTTTTTTTTTTTTTTTTGCTTTCAATTTTATATTTTTCTTCTCATCATACTTTCCTTTATCATACATTTCCCTAATCCATTGTTATCTAATTGTCTGATTTATTACCATATCCTCACAATTATCTTTTGTAAGCAAAACAAAAATGAAAATATCAAGAATAAAGAAAAACAAGGTAAAAATATGGCCCAAAAAAGAAATGAAAAATAAAGAAAATGCAGGAAAATGTGACATAAAGCTAAAAAAAAAAAGACAATAAACAGAAACAGTAGAAAAAACAGTGAAAAGGTAAAGCTAAAAAAAAGACAATAAACAGAAAACAGTAGAAAAAACAGTGAAAAAGTAAAGCTAAAAAAAAACAAGACAATAAACAGAAAACAGTAGAAAAAACAGTGAAAAAGTAAAGCTAAAAAAAAAACAAGACAATAAACAGAAAACAGCTGAAAAAACAGTGAAAAAGTCAACATACAAAAAATGGGAAAAAATCAACAGACAAGAACAGGAAAACGGTAAAAAAAATCAACATATATTGAATGAAAAAAACAGTGAATAAGTCAACATACAACAGAATAACATTGAGACAGTCAACATACAATAGCAAAAAATAAAAGTCAACTTACAACAAAAGCTAAAAAATCAACAGACAAAAGAAAAAAAACGCAAAAAGACAACATACAACAAAAAAATAAACAGACAACAGTAGGAAAATAGTAAAAAAAAAAAAAAGTCAACATACAATGAAAGAAAAACAGTGAAAACTCAACAACAGAAAAGTAACAGTTAAAAAAAAAAATAACATACAAAGAAAGAAAAAAAAAGAAAAAAAAAGAAATATAACATACACAAAATGAAAAAAATCCAACATACAAAACAAATAATAAATAAATAAAAAATCAAACACACATCAACATAAATAAACCCAACATGCAACGTAAAAAAAAAAAAAACAAAGTCAACATACACCGAAAAAAAACAACATAATAAATAAGTACAACAACAAAGGAAAACTAATAACGGAAAAAAATCAACATAGAAAGAAAAAAAAATGGAAAAAAAAATCCCAACATACATCAACATAAAAAAAAATCAAAAGACCAACATACAACGAATGAAAAAAGATAAAAGACAACAACAAAAAAGAAACAACATACATCAACATAAAAAAAATCAAAAGACCAACATACAACGAAAGAAAAAAAAAAACTAAAAAACAAAACAAAACAGAAAAAAAAAATGATAAATAAGTACTCACATCTCGAGAGAGAGAGCAGTCTCCCCGTCCCCCCCCCGCCCCACCCACCACCCCCACTCCCCCTTCTATACACGACAGAGACAGTCTCTCCCTCGCCCAAGAGGAGCCGAGGCGGTGGAGGTGAGCGCGAGTGTAAAAAGGAGGCACAGAAACCCCTTCGTCTAGAATGGTTGGAGACGTAATTTTTTCCACCCCCTCCCCCCTCCCTTTTTTCCACCCCCTCCCTCCCCCTCCTCTTTTTTTTTTTTTGAGAAGACTTATGGCCTGGAGGTTTGCGGCAGGATTGGCAACACTGATGGAAAAGGGGGAGGTGCTTGGGTATCCTCCCTCTTCTCCCCTCCCCCTCCTCCTCCTCCTCCTTCTCTCTCTCTCTCTCTCTCCTTCTTCCTACTCCCCCTCCCTCCCTCTCTCCCCTCTTCCTACTCCCCTCCCTCCCTCCCTCCCTCCCCTCTTCCTACTCCCTCCCTCCCTCTCTCCTTCTCTCCCTCTCTCCCCCTCTTCTTCCTCTTATTCTAAAGGACCCCCTAACCTCTAAACTCCCTGCCGTGTTTCCCCTCCCCGCCCTCACCCCTCCCCACCCTCCCCCTTCAGGCACATTATTCCCCTCTCCCCCTTCCACCACAACGGCCCCACCAACCCTCTCCCCTTCCACCCCTTTCCCCTCTCTTTCACCCTTTCTCCCTCCCCCCTTTCCCCTCTCTACCTCCACTTCTCCCTCCTCCCCTTTCCCCCTCTTTTCCATCCCTTTTCTCTCCCCCCTCTTTCCCCTCTCTTCCACTCCTTCTTTCTCCCACTCTTTCCCTCCCTCCCTCCCCCCCCTTTATCCCCCTCTCTTCCTCCCCTTCATCCCGCCCCTTTCTCCTCTCTTCCACCACCCTTTCCCATCCCTCCCTCCCTCCCTTCTCCCCCTCCCTCCACCCCTCCACCCTTTCCCATACCTCCCTCCCTCCCTTCTCCACCCCTTCTCCTCCTCCTCCCCCCACCATTTCCCCTCCCTCCCTCCACCCTCCTCCTCCTCCTCCTTCCTCCCCCTCCTCCTCCTCCTCCTCCTCCCTTCCTCCTCCTCCTCCACCACCCTTCCCCCTCTCCACCACCCTCCCTCCACCCTCCCACCCCCTCCTCCTCCTCCTCCCTCCACCTCCTCCTCCTCCTCCTCCCTCCCTCCCTCCCTCCCTCCCTCCCTCTCCTCCCCCCTGCGCTGTGCTCTTCCAGCAAGCCTTCCATCACGAATATGAGATTCATACTTCGAGGTCCTGTCTAACAAGGGGACGCCCGCCCGCCCTCAGACTCCATTTTCTCGCGCAGCTCTCGCCTCCTCGTCTTCTCCGGGGATTCTCAGACGCTCTCGCCTCCTCTCTCTCTCTCTCTCTCTCGCTCGCCTCGCTCGCTCGCTCTTCT
>NC_091557.1:3034695-3044695 GCF_042767895.1 Penaeus vannamei | reverse complement strand
TTGTTGCTGCTGTTATCATTAATATTGTCATTAATTTTATTATAATTATTATCATTTTTGTTGTTGATGTTTTCATTATCATTATTATTGGTATCATTACTATACTTATTAGTATCATTACTGCTATTATTATTGTTTTCATTATCATTTTTATTATTGCCATTATCATTACTATTATCATTATTATCATCATTAACATTATTATTACCATCATCATTATCATTGTTCACTATCATTATTACTATTGTTATCATCATCATTGTTATTACTATTATCATTGTTATTATTATCATTATTAGTAGTAGTAGTATCATTGTTGCTATCACTATCATTATTATTATTAGCACTTTTATTTTCATTATTATCATTACTATCATCATTATAATTATCATTACCATTATCATTATAATTATCATTACCATTATCATTATAATTATCATTACCATTATCATTATAATTATCATTACTATTATCAGTAGAATTATCATTAACATTATCATTATAATCATTATTATTGTTAGCCTTATTCATTATTAATAATTTCCTTATCCTTGCAATAGTTCTTATTTTCTTTATTTTCTTTCATATTTTTCATTGCTATTATTATTTCAAACAATATTTTTCCTATTATTATTACCACTATTATTATTATCACTATTATCATTATTATTTTTATTATCATTATTATTAATATTATTATCATCATCATTATTAATATGATTATTATCATTCCTAATCTATATCATTATTATGATTATCATCATTATTAGCAGTAGTAGTATTGCTATCATTATTATCATCATTATCATTATTACTATTTCTACTATTAGTATTAGTATTAGTATTGTTATTATCATTATCATCATTACTATCCTTTTTTATTATCATTAGCATTATTGTTGCTATCATTTAATCATTATGATCATTATCATTAGTATCATTATCATTACCATTATCATCACTATCATTATCATCCTTATTTGTATGACCATCATCATCAACATCATTATTTCATTGTCATTATTATCATTACCATTATCATTGTTATCATCATCATTATCATAATCATTATTGTTTATTATTATTATCATTACTATTAGTATTCTTATCATTATTATTGTTATTATTATCAATATTATTATTATTATTATCAACATCATCACCGTTATGCATATCGTGTCTATAATCTTCATCATAATCCTCTTTATTATCTATTGTTCCTATCATAATTACCATCATCGTCATCTTTATAAACATAACTATCAAAATCTAATATTATTCCTACTCTAAGAGTTGTGTCTGAAATCTTCATTATAAAAATGTTATCATTGTGATCATAGTCGAGGATTATTATCGTTAATCCTGATCATTGTCGCTATTAGGTCTATAATAATAATAATAATGATAAAAAGAAAACGAAAGAAAGGAAGAAGAGAAAATGAAAGAAAAATGTATGTATTATTATTATTGTTGTTGTTATTATTGTTATTTTCGTTGTTGTTGTTATAATTATCACTATCATCATTACCATTATTATTAGAGATATTTAATTTTTATGTATAAAGAATTGTGTATTTTTTTCATTGAAGGATTTGCTTCTTTACTTTTCTTTATCTATTTGATTATCAGTCTCTATCTATCTATCTATTTCTATTTATCTATATGTCTGTCTATTTGTCTGTTTGTCTATATTTCTATGAATCTATCTCTCGTTCTTGCTCATCTCTCTCTCTCTCTCTCTCTCTTTCTCTCTCTCTCTCTCTCTCTCTCTCTCTCTCTCTCTTTCTCTCTCTCTCTCTCTCTCTCTCTCTCTCTCTCTCTCTCTCTCTCTCTCTCTCTCTCTCTCTCTCTCTCTCTCTCTCTCTCTCTCTCTATCTATCTATCTCAGTCTCTCTCTCTCTCTCTCTCTCTCTGTCTTTCTTTCTCTGTCTCTCTATATATCTATATATCTATCTATCTATATCTCTTTCTCTCTCTCATTTAATCTCTCTCTCTCTGTCTCTCTCTCTCTCTCTCTCTCTCTCTCTCTCTCTCTCTCTCTCTCTCTCTCTCTCTCTCTCTCTCTCTCTCTCTCTCTCTCTCTCTCTCTCTCTCTCTCTCTCTCTCTCTCTCTTCCTTTCTTTTCAATCGAGAGGGAACGAAGATGTCTGGGGTCCATCCTGTCTCCAGACTGTTTTCAGTTTTCGAAAAAAAAAAGTTTTCCCTCAAACTCGCAAAACTTGGAGGCTAAACTTTCGCATATCTAATTTCTAACTGTTGGAGACGTTTATCACTCGCGGGGGGAAAAAATACGGGTATGGGGTTGTCTGTCTGTCTGTCTGTCTGTCTATCTGTCTGTCTGTCTGTGTGTCTTTGGTTTGTCTGTCTGTCTGTGTGTGTGTCTGCGTGTCTTCGGTTGTCTGTGTGTCTTCGGTTGTCTGTGTGTCTTTGGTTGTCTGTTGTTCTTGTTCTTTCTCCATGCCTGTCTGTCTGCCTGTCTGTCTCTGTATCTCTCTCTCTCTCTCTCTGTCTATCTCTCGATTTCTCGATCTCTATATCTTTCTCTCTCTCTCTCTCTCTCTCTCTCTCTCTCTCTCTCTCTCTCTCTCTCTCTCTCTCTCTCTCTCTCTCTCTCTCTCTCTCTCTCTCTCTCTCTCTCTCTCTCTCTCTCTCTCTCTCTCTCCCTCTCTCTCTCTCTCTTTCTATCTATCTATTCGTCTGTCTGTCTAATTGTCTCTATATGTGTATCTATCTCTATTTCTCGGTCGCTGCGTCTCGGTTTTTTATTATCATTGTTGTAAATATTATTAACATTTTCATTATCATTGTAATCACTGTTATGATTATTACCAACATCATTTTTATCATTGGTGTTATTATTGTTATCAGAATTATTATCACTACCATTATCATTACATTGCATTTGTTATCATTATCATTATCATCATCATTATACTATCTTTGTTATCATTATCATTATTATCTTTCTCTCATTTTCATACTCTCTCTCTCTCTCTCTCTCTCTCTCTCTCTCTCTCTCTCTCTCTCTCTCTCTCTCTCTCTCTCTCTCTCTCTCTCTCTCTCTATCTATCTATCTATCTCTCTCTCTCTCTGCTACATCACCCTCCCCATACCAATCTTCCCCTTTAACAACCCCCCTAAATCCCCCACTCCAACACCCACCTTCCTCCTGAAACACTCCCATCTCACACTCTCTCTCTCTCTCTCTCTCTCTCTCTCTCTCTCTCTCTCTCTCTCTCTCTCTCTCTCTCTCTCTCTCTCTCTCTCTCTCTCTCTCTCTCTCACACACACACACACACACACACAATCACCCTCCTGATACTTCTCCTTCCCCCTTTACACTTAATCCCCCTTACCCCTACCCCCACCCCCTCCTACACCACCTTTCCCTCCACCTACACCCGAAGACCCTCTCCCAATCATACCCCCCCCCCCTCTTCTACACCCCCTTCCCTCCTCTCCTACTCCCTCTCCCCCCCCCTCTCCTACACACCTCTACCCCAGCTACACCCTCTCCCCCCTCTCCTACACCCCTTTCCCCCCACTCCTACACCCCTCCCCCCCCTCTCCTACTCCCTCTACCCCCCTCTCCTACACACAATCTACCCCAGCTACACCCCCCACACCTGCCCAATCATACCTCTGTCTAACACTGCCTTTATAACTTAGCAGGAGTCGATTATGCTGCCCTACCTGCATCTGACGCCATTCGACCGAGGAGGATCGCCTGGGAGAGACAGTGTGGTAAGAACTATACCTTATTATTTTTTTGTGCTTTGAGTGAATTTAACTTTGTTAGATTTTGTGTTTTGAGTGGAATGAACCTGATTTGTGTTTGTGTTTTGACTGAGCTGAACTTTGTTAGCTTTTGTGTTTTGAGTGAAATGAACTTTTTTAGCGTTTGTGTATTGAGTGGAATGAACCTTTTTAGCTTTTGTGTTCAGAATGATGTGAACCTTGTTAGCTTTTTTGTTTTGAATGAATTGAACCTCATTAGCTTTTGTGTTTTGAGTGAACTAAACCTTATTATTGTTTGTTTTGAATGAACTAAATCTTGATAACTTTTTTGATGTGAATGAACTAAACCTTTTTACCTTTTGTGTTCTGAATAAACTAAATCTTAATAACTTTTGATTTAAATGAATTAAACCTTTTTAGCTTTTGTGTTCTAAATGAAATATACCTTAACTTTTTGATGTGAGTGAACTGAACCTTTTTAGCTTTTGTGTTCTGAATGAACTAAATCTTAATAACTATTGATCTGGATGAACTAAACCTATTTAGCTTTTGTGTTTTGAGTGAAATGAACCAAATTTCCTTTTGTGTTTTGAATGAACTAAATCTTAATAACTGTTTGATTTAAATGAACTAAACCTTTTTGAGATTTTGTGTTCTGAATGAACTAAATCTTAATAACGTTTGATTTGAAGTAAAGTTAACAATTTTAGCTTTTGTGTTTTGAGTAAACTGAACCTTTTAGCTTGTGTGTTCTGAATGAACTAAATCTTAATAACGTTTGATTTGAATGAACTGAACCTTGTTAGCTTTTGTGTTTTGAGTGAACTGAACCAAATTTCCTTTTGTGTTTTGAATGAACTAAATCTTAATAACTGTTTGATTTAAATGAACTGAACCTTGTTAGCTTTTATGTTTTGAGTGAACTGAACCAAATTTCCTTTTGTGTTTTGAATGGATATGGCGAAGGGAAAAGTTTGTTAGAGACAGTGTGGTATTAACTATGTCTTATTAACTCTTGGTGGAGGTCGTAATACTATTATAAATTATTATATTATTATAAAGGTTTGTGTGATTTAAGTTTTTTTTTTGTGTAGTTGAGAGCTGTTGGTGTTTTTTTGTTGTTGTTGTTTTGTTGATGTAATCTCTGTAATTAAAGTTATTTTTTTCATGATCTAAGTATATTTTGAAGTTCAAGGTGTATGTTTCTTTTTCTGTTCGTATCCTGTTCGCTTTCCGTTGTTTATTTACTTCATTTTTTATTTAATGGTCCATTTTGATCATTCTTTATTTATATGTCTTGTCATTCATGTATCTCTTGTCTTTATGTTTGTTTCTATATCCATTTATTCATATTCATTTGTGCAATTACGTTTCTCGTCTATTTTTCTTTTCGCATATTTGTTTACTTACTAAAGCACTTATCCAGTTATATACACACACATAAACCCACACACACACATACACGCACACACACACACATACACACACACACACACACACAAAGCGTACACTTACAACTAAACACAAACAAACAAAAATCAATCTGATATTTGTTCATAATGTCACCATAATCTAAATACTTTTTGAGGTTATAGTGACGATAGTTTTTATATATAGATATAAATAAAAATAATCTCTCGGTCTTTCAGAGTAATGGGCTTAATTATCATTATAATTCCTAATCGTGTTTAAAAGTAGTCAGAATTATTACAATAATGTTTATTTTTGTCTATGTGTGTGTTTGCGTCTTACTTGGAGTGTGTGTGTGTGTGTGTGTTTGTGTCTTTCTTTGTGTGTGTGTGTGTGTGTGTGTGTGTGTGTGTGTGTGTGTGTGTGTGTGTGTGTGTGTGTGTGTGTGTGTGTGTGTGTGTGTGTGTGTGTGTGTGTGTGTGTGTGTGTGTGTGTGTGTGTGTGTTTCTGTGCGCGTTATATATAACCTCCTACGCGTTCCAGAATACATACTGTTTTACAATAGACTTCAATTGCAGAGAATCTAGTCGGCCTTACCCCCTACCCCCCACCCCCACCCCTCCCCCTAGCCTCCCCGCCGCGAGATCAAAGACAAACTACAAAGCCCCTTTTCGTATGCAACGCCATCTGTTGAGGAGAAGAGGAAACTTTCACCTGTTAGTTAATGAGACGCCGCCATCTACCGGAGAGCATATCTATTCCGCTTGACTTGCACGCTGTAATTGAGAACATACACTTCCTCGATTAACAAAATGGAAAGAAGACGGGGGGAGATTTGCGGGGGGGGGGGGGGATTGAGGTCGCTCTCTCGAAATTCTGCACGTTAATGCTACGCTTGTGTATCGATGACCTTTTCGTCGTTGTAAATATGCGAAAGAGCTATAATACGGATGCCATTTTCATTGTGATAATACAATAGACGATGCATATATTACCAACCGACTATTGACAGCGCCGGTGGTATATTACACACTCTGATAGGCTAATGAAAATGGCTGTCGAGTGCATAACCCAAGAGTGTTTTCACCCAAATTGTACTTCACTGAAAAGGCTAATTCACAAGTACTTTTATTAATAACAAACAGTAATTTTCGACATGCATCTTCCTATGAAAATATTGTCATTTGATGGAGAATTTGATACAGACTCAATAATGTAATGAGTGGACAGGCGTATAAAGATTACATATTGTGAAATGTGCTATTGTACTTATGTTAGGAGTGGCTTCGGTACTATTGCTGTCATAGATATTGTTGCTATTGTTTAGTTATCGTTACTAGCATTATCATTATTGTTATAATCATCATCTTAGTCCTTATTATTAATTCTGTTTACGTTATCATTGCTACATACATATTTCGTGTGTGTTTGTGTGGGCAGGGTTTGAGCGTGTGTGTGTGTGTGTGAGCAGAGATTATGCGTGTGTGTGGATACGTGTGTGTATATGTGTGTGTATGTGTATGTGCGTGTGTGTGTGTGTGTGTGTGTGTGTGTTAGCAACTATAAGGTGAACTTCCACTCTTCCGCCCTTCCCTCACCCCCCCCCTACTACATACCCCCCCTTCGGCCTTCTCTAACCCCTTCCCTTCGTCACCCTACCCCCCCTCCCCCAACCACCCCCCTATAACCCTTCTCCTCTGTCCCCTCGCCTTCCCCTGCCACTCTCCCCTTCCCTCCCTGTCACTCTTGTCACCCTGCCTGCCGCCTTCCTCGCTTCCTTCTTGCCCTGTCACTCTGCCACCTCCTTGCCTCCTGAGACAAGAGGCGCCCTTCGAGTATATACCCTCAGGAGGCCTTCGTCAGTAGGTCTCACCGTCAGGGGCCCTCGCCAATAAGGGTCATTGCCACCCTCGTGACCAGGGGCTCTTGTGACTAATGGTTCTTAACACCAGGTGCCCTCATAATACAGGGGGTCCCTTAACACCAGGTGGCTTCATAACACCAGGTGCCCTCATAACACCAGCTACCCTCATAACACCAGCTACCCTCATAACACCAGCTGCCCTCACACCACCACCTGCCCTCACACCACCTGCCCTCATAACACCAGCTACCCTCATAACACCAGGTGCCCTCACAACACCAGCTGCCCTCACACCAGCCCTCATAACACCAGCTACCCTCATAATACCAGGTGCCCTCATAACACCAGCTACCCTCATAACACCAGCTACCCTCATAACACCAGCTACCCTCATAACACCAGCTACCCTCACACCACCTGCCCTCACAACACCACCTGCCCTCACAACACCACCTGCCCTCATAACACCAGCTGCCCTCACATCACCAGCTACCCTCACAACACCACGTGCCCTCACAACACCAGGTGCAATCATAACACCAGGTGCCCTCACCACCGGGGGGCCCCTCACCACCTGCCCTCACACCACCTGCCCTCACAACACCAGGTACCCTCACCATACCAGGTACCCTCATAACACCGGGGGCCCCTTAACACCAGGTGCCCTCACCACCGGGGGGGGGCCTCACCACCGGGGGGGGGGGCGCCCTCACCACCCAACGCAGTCTCCGAAATCCAATTTAGTAACAACCTTACGCCTCTCCACAATTGAAGGCAGCTCGGGCCGGGAGAGCGAGAGAATGCTATGTTCGCTGGGGTCATTAGGGTGGTTATCCCCCGAGGTGTCCAGGGAGACGTGAACCTTACGGGAGAATAGGTTCTTGGGACTTTTTTTCGGGCGGGTTGGCTTTCGCGTGGATGGGGGGGGTGGGGGGGGTGGTTGGGGTGGAGGGGGTGGAGGGGGGAGGGCAAGGAAGTGGATGTGGAGGAACAAGGAAGCGGTTGAACGTGAAAAAAAAAGAAGGAGGTGGATGTGGAAGGGTAAAGAGGTGGATGGAGAAGACAGCAAGGATGCGGATGAGGTGGAGGGGGGGAGGGGAAGAGGTGGAGGGGGGGCGGGGAAGAGGTGGATAGAGGAAAGCCAGGAGCTGCATGGAGTAAGGGCGAGGTGGATAGAGGATGGAACAAGGAGGTGGATGGAGTAAAGAGCAAGGAGGGGAATGAGGTGGATGATGCAAGGGAAGCAAGGAGGTGGATGAGGCGAGGGAAGCAAGGAGGTGGATGATGCAAGGGAAGCAAGGAGGTGGATGAGGTGACTGAAGCAAGAAGGTGGATGAGGTGACTGAAGCAAGAAGGTGGATGAGGCGAGGGAAGCAAGGAGGTGGATGAGGGAGGAGAGACAATGGGCGCTGTTTCCCTTTAAATTTCACCAGACGAGCCACGTCGAAATGCCTTAGTGTTGGCGCCGTTAGTTATGCTAATTGAACAGAATAGAAAAAAAGGAAAGAAAAGAAAAAAAGGAAAAAAAAAGAAAAAGAAAAAAGAAAAAAAAATGATAAAAAGGAATAAGAATGAAAAAAGGAATAAAATAAAAATGAAAATGAAGAAAAAATGAGAAAAAAATAATGAAAAAAGAAAAAAAGAAAAAGTATATTAAACAAATGATTAAGATAAGTATTTATAGAGAGAAAGGGAACATCGAAAAAGAAAAGAGAGATTAAGAACAAGGATGATGATAAATATGATGATAATGATAATTGTAATAACAGTGACGATAATCATGAATGCTATTCGTTATAATAATAACTTATAATGACAGTGATGATGATGATAATGATAGTAATAATGATGACGATGATGGAAATGATGATGACAATGATAATGATAAGAACGATAAATAATAATAGTAGCAGCAGTAGTAGTAGCAATAATGATAAGATAATGATAGTGATAATAACAATAGTAATGATAAAAGTAAGGATGATAATAATGACAATAGTAATGATAACAGTAAGGATGATAATAATAACAATAACATCATCATCACCACAGACCCATTGATGATAATGATAATAACATGAGTAATTACATGAATATCAGGATGATTGATATTAATAGTAATGAGTAATAGTAACGACAGAATTAGTTGATATCGGCATTATTTCTAAAAACAATGAAAGAAAAATAATTCTCGAAAAAAAAACTTTTTTTCATCTTGGAAAGGAATATATATGTGTGTGTGTGTGTGTGTATGTGTGTGTGTGTGTATGTGTGTGCGTGTGTGTATGTGTATACGTGTGTGTGTGGGTGTATGAGTGTGTGTGGGGGGGGGGGGGGTGCGTGTGTGTATGTGTATGCGTGTGTGTGTATATGCGTGTGTGTATGTGTATGCGTGTGTGTGTGTGTAAGTGTGTGTATGTGTATGCGTGTGTGTGTGTGTGTGTTTATACATTCTTCCATTTTCTTTGAGACAAGAATTAAATTTGCAAGAAAAGATAAAGTACTTCTTGTTCTTCCTGTTTTAGACTAATGAACGGAGAACCCTTATGCAAATGGCAATTTACATGGATAGACTGAAGACATGCTTGTCCAAACGTATTCTCAAACCAACTAAGTTTATGGAATGTTTTCCTTAATTACGCATTATCTATAACGCAATCATTGATATGTCCACGTCTGCGCACTCAAATTAATTATTGTAGCGCAGTGACGTAAACAGACCGATATTAGCTCTATGAATTAAAGTTTAAATCAATAATGCGTTTGACAAGTTTATGTTCGGACAATTGGTCTGGGAATGCCTTTGGACTCTAAGAGTATTCTAGTGTATCAACGTAATTAACATAATTGTATATAATTGTATATAATTGTATATAATATAACATAAATAACATAATAAGTGTATTAACGTAATTAACATAATTAACATAATAAGTGTATTAACGTATTTAACATAAATAACATAATTGTATATAATCTAACATAAAT
>NC_091557.1:3027195-3032195 GCF_042767895.1 Penaeus vannamei | reverse complement strand
AAACTGAATCAGGAAATCCGTATTACAAGTGCAGGAATGATGACAGACATTCAGGAGAAAGACAACATCTCCTCGAGGCTGGGAATGTGCTCCGTATGTGCCCACACAGCAGCGAAATACACGTGTCCGAGGTGTGGTGTGAAGACGTGTTCTCTGCCGTGCGTGAAGAGTCATAAAAAGGATGCTGGAGGATGCTCTGGGGTCCGGGATAAGACTGTCATGGTGCATAAGGAAGATATGGATAACTTGACATTGCTCAGCGATTACAGGTGGGTGGTTGCTCTATATATGCAGAAGGATTGACGTCCAATGGTTTCATGGAAAACATAACAGTTTTTAATGTATTTTCATGTAACTAATTATATATATGTTATTTAGCCTTGCAAAGTAATGTATTTGTTACAGAGAGCAGTGCACCGTACAGAGACGAAACCCAAAAACCAGTGTATCAAGCAAGCCCTAAAGTCCAACTCTAACCTTTCCTACCTTCTTTTTACTCTCTAGACAAGGGAGGCATCCACCCCTGTACCCCCCCCCCCCCTCTCCTTTATTAGCACTTCATGCCAACTTAGAGAAAAGTTGTCGACTCTGAGCTATGACATGCAACACGGAAAGTATGAGGCTACAGCATTTGTACCTGGGTTGTCAACGACTGCTTCTTATGCTTTATAAGACGGCAGTGTCCATTTCCCTCTATCTCTTTGCATCACTCAGTAACATTAGGTTAATCCAGAGTTGTAATCTATTATATATAAAGATATAGATATATAGATATACAGAATTGGTCGTGTGCTGGTTGGTGTGGCTATTGTAGCTTTTAGCCCAGGCTTTAAGATTTCCCTCAGTAATTCTTGAAGTTAGTACTGAATCCACATAAAACTAAATCCCATGATCATTAACAATATAAAAATTCACTTTTGTTGTAGGCAAGTTTTAGATAGTTAACCTCAGAGATTAACAATGCTAGTTTAATTTTCGTAATTTGTGGCAGATGTGGCGATGTGTAAAAGACACAATACAGTTGAAATAGTTGTCATTTTATAGATACTCTGATTCAGCCTGCCTTGTAAATTACACTCTTACCATACTGTTGTATCCTGGCAGTGTATGAAACTCTATTTGGTTTGTAATTTTTATTCTTTCAGTAATTATTCAGGCTAAAGAAAGAAACTTAGAAATTGTAGCTGTAATTTATCTTTGATTGCCCTCCCCCCAATTAAATATATGTACATTTCTGTCTTTGATTATACATATTATTTTCAAAAATTATTTCCCTTTTAACATAGAGTAATACCTCATTTAAATTCTTATTTGAGATTAGTCTACTTACAGTAAATAATACTACTTTATGGTATCTCAAAAGAGATGTTGCTTATAATTCTTCTTTTGCTGTGATTCAGCTTTATCTTTTGTCTGTATTGAAGCTCATATGAAGCATCACCAGAGACAAATTCATTCATAATCCTCCTATTTTTATGCAAAACACTACAAGGAGGATAGTAATGATGTTGGTTAGGCAAATATTTTATTTATAATGATCATGATAATATGTAGTTGTAATGAAAACAGAAGTAAAAATTTTTTGTAGCAACAATAAGCCTTGTGGGAACGATTGCTGCTACCGAAACTAAAAAATTATTCTCCTCATAAAATTATATATGTATATAATGGAGATTAATGATTTCGAAGACTAATATAGTGTAAACTCCCATACTACTGATGGTAATTCATGTTTAACTAGTCTCAGAAGATATTGGCAATATTGTGAGTATTATTGATAAAGTATTGTCTAGGGATACTTCCTGTGTAACAGAAATGAAGGTAATGTTAATGAAATAAATCTAACCACAGCAACAATTTTAAAGTAAAAGAAGAAAATTATAGTAAAAGAAGTTAAAGAAATAGCAAATAATTGATGCTTGACACATAAAAATGCATTAATTAAAATGAATATATATATATATATATATATATATATATATATATATATATATATATATATATATATATATATATATATATATATATACATATATATATATATATATATGTTTTTTTTTTTTTTTTTTTTTTTTCTTACATCACCACAAAAGTTTATTCCCATTCATACTTTTCTCAATATTTGTCATAAAAATTCTGTTGAATATATAATAGCAATTATTATCATTTCAGATTTCTGGAAGAGATCGACCACAAACTAGAAGACAACCAGAGACACCCACTGCGAAGATACATTGTGCCCAGACAAATAAAGGGCAAGCCTGAGCTGCCCTTCTTCCTCAACAATCTCAGAAACGAAGCGGCAAAAAGAGGAACCACTTTAAGGTTTTTGCCGAACCACTTCTCAAAACATAAAGAGAACTCCACACGCTTTATAGCAAAGGAGGGAATCATTAGGTACTTATGTTTGCAGTTTTTGTGTGATTTTTGCGTATTTTTTATTTATTTTTGTGCATTTTTCTTATCCATTTTCCTTTATGTTTTTTTACTCTCTCTTTTCATCTCCCCCCTTTTCTTTTGGTTTCTTTTCAGTTATTTTAAGCCCACAGAATACATGAAGTTATTTATTTATACTGGTCTATGAGCAGATATACAGATGTAATACAAATCTGATATATTTGAATAAATACCACAAAGCCAGCTCTCCTGCTCTTGATTAATTCCAAAAGTCATGCTAGACCAACATGAACTAGATTTATCCCATTTCATAATAGGTTTCATGGTAAACATTCATAAACTCCTAATTTACTGTTAGGCCCCCCATGCAAGACACTGCATCTCTAATCCTCACTTTTTAGCCATTGTTATTGCATAATATATAATATATAAGGATAATAGAATTTCTCTCTGCATCTTGAGCAATTTGACTTTTGTACCCAAAAGGAGTTCATGAAAGTTCGCCCCTGCCTTTTTTATTGATGGTAATTTATCATTGATTTTCATTTACATTCTTTTTCTCTCTGGCTTTAATTACCTCGTTAGATGGCCTATAGGATGCACTGGCACGTGTGACACCTTCCCATTGCAGTAGGGTATATGCAAGGATAAATAGTGTTCGCAACTTCATGTATAAGAAATGGGTGATTTTCCTTGCCATATTTTGGAGGGGAACTGTGCATTATATTAGATTTGGTATTTTATTATAGCTATTATTCATTAGTACTTTATTAAAGCTATTATTCATTTTCTCCTTGGTGTTTTTTCCTTTTTTGATTCTTCTGATTATGAAAGTATACTACTCGTAAAAGTGAAAAGAGAAAACAATGATCTATTTTCCTTTTCCTCATTTTAAAATCTCTGTTCTTTCTTTCTCTTTGTTATCATCCTTTCACGAGCTTTGTGTCCCTTTGTCTACCCGTCTTTTCCTTTTAAGTGACATTTTTTTTTTTTCCTTTTTTTATCATCTTTTTTGTTACTTGATAGTCAGATGGAAAGATAATGTGAAACAAGTAAATGTAAGGAAACAAACAGATAAACGAACATATAAACAAACAAATAAACTATTATCTTTACTGCTTTATCAGGTCATATTTAGATATTGATTTAAGAATATATATATATATATATATATATATATATATATATATATATATATATATATATATATATATATATATATATATATATATATATATATATATAATATATATATAATATATATATAATATATATATAATATATATATAATATATATATATATATATATATATATATATATATATATATATATATATATATATATATATATATATATATTATTAACATCAGTATTATTTTCATTACGTCAGATGGCACATCAAATGGGTATTCCACCAAGCAGACATCACATTCACCAACACGCAAGTCGATGAGAACATACCCATAATAACCCTCCTGGCCCACTACATGGAGCCGAGCGACGCCCTCACCCCACAAGAGACCGAGAAGCTGGCTTACTACCACTCGGCCTCCTACAGCAGAATTGCCGTCTTGATGCAGGGAGAGAGAGAGGGCACAAAGACAGCCTTTTGGGAGGTGGTGCCGTCAAAGAGCATCCGTAACAACCTGGCTGGCTGTAAGGTTGTCGAATACCCAACATTCTATGTGATCCTACGCGACCACATGCAGGCTTACCTGGACTACGAGGCGGATGGGCACGACGATCTATTTGGAGAAGACGAGGCCAAGGAGGAGGAGGAGGAGGAGAAAAAGGAGGAGGGACTGTTCTTCTTTGAGGCCAGCGGCAAATTCGATGAGGCTGATTGACTGTGATACCTATAATGTGATTGTGCATATAACGTGCCATGAGTTTTTTATTTTTTTTTCTTTCTTTCTTTCTTTCTTCTTTTCCGTTTTTCATCACATTATAACGATAATTTTAGAGAAAAATAAAATTGTGACATAAATACCAAAGTATTTGTTTGTTTTTTCTTTATCTTTCCTGCACTTTTTACATAAAATACCATGGTAAAAGTACTATACATAATATATCATATATACTGTATGTAAATAGAATATTAAATGAAATTGGTAGGAATGAATACCCTATTGACAAATGATGCACAAATATAATGTCAAGTCTGTTATAATTCTGTCAATAAACAATTTTGTCCTTATGTTCATGTTCTATGATTTGATTGACATGCAATACTTCAACAATAATATTTAAACATCATGTAATTTGCATGAACTATATATACTGTGGAAAAAAAAGGCAAACATTTTGATCATATGTAAAATCAAGAGTATTTTACACAAAATCTGTTATATTTTCTTTTCATCTTACGTCATTTTTAATACACACGTTTTTCATGAGCTATTGTTTGAAAAATAATAAACAAGCTTTAATAGTAAGTGAGAGTATTTGACACAGAAAACTGATATGTTGCATTACATGTATACTTTGTTAATATTATAAGCTAAAATTATTTGTGAATCGGTAAAATTTCCATAGTGATGGGGGAATATATTTTGTCTTTCGGTAAACTATATTATATAACTGAAAAGCACAAAAAAGAGTG
>NC_091557.1:3009695-3012195 GCF_042767895.1 Penaeus vannamei | reverse complement strand
ACATCTCTACCCCCGACACAAACACCCCCTCGCCCCACACAACCCAACCCCCACCCCCACGCAATGCCACCGCCACCCCACACAACCCCACCCCCACCCCCACACAACCCCACCCCACACACAACACCCCACCACCCCCACCCCACACATCCCCCCTCGTCCCACATAACCCCACCCCCACCCCAACACCAACCCCACCCCCCACCCCACACAACCCCACCCCCACCCCCACACAACCCCAAACCCCCCACCCCCACACAACCCCACCCCCACACCCACATAACCCCACCCCCACCCCACACAACCCCACCCCCTCACAACCCCACCCCCACCCACCACAACCCACCCCCACCCCACACAACCCCACCCCCACCCCACACAACCCCACCCCACCCCGGACACAACCCCACCCCACACAACCCCACCCCACACAACACCCCACCCCACCCCCCTTCGCCCCACATAAACCCCACCCCACACAACCCCACCCCACCCCACACAACCCCACCCCCCCACCCCACACAACCCCCCTCTCGCCCACACTAACCCCACCCCCCACCCCTCATCACAACCCACCCACCCCCACTCTCAAATTTTTCTATACAATCCCACCCCCCACCCCACACAACCCCATCCACAACCCCACCCCACCCCCCACAACCCCACCCCCACCCCCACAACCCCACACAACCCCACCCCCACACAACCCCCCCCACACACACACAACGCCCCGCCCCCCACAACCACAATACAACCCAAAAAAACTACATATAACCCCACCATCTTCGTAGGAAACGTGGTTGTGGAAGCCGGTGCAGAGTGGATTCACGGAGACGAGAAGAACCCACTCTATAGGCTGGCGGAGGAATTGGATGCCCTCGCCCCGCCCCCTCCTGAGGATTGGGGTAAGTAGGCCTACGTCTTTCTACCTCTTAAGGAATGGGGTTAAGTAGGCCTACCTCTTTCTTGTTCTTAGGGGATGGGGGTAAGTAGGCCTACCTCTTTCTGGTTCTTAAGGAATGGGGGTAAGTAGGCCTACCTCTTTCTTGTTCTTAGGGGATGGGGGTAAGTAGGCCTACCTCTTTCTGGTTCTTAAGGAATGGGGGTAAGTAGGCCTACCTCTTTCTTGTTCTTAGGGGATGGGGGTAAGTAGGCCTACCTCTTTTTTTGGGAAAAGGGTAAGTAGGCCTACCTCTTTTCTGAGGAATGAGGTAAGTAGGCCTACCTCTTTCTTGCTCTTAGGGAATAAGGGTAAGTAGGCCTACCTCTTTTTTGAGGAATGGGGTAAGTAGGCCTACCTCTTGCTCTTAGGGAATGAGGGTAAGTAGGCCTACCTCTTTCTTGTTCTTAAGGAATGGGGGTACGTAGGCCTACCTCTTTCTTGTTCTTAAGGAATGGGGGTAAGTAGGCCTACTTCTTTCTTGCTCTTAGGGAATGGGGGTAAGTAGGCCTACCTCTTTCTACCTCTTAAGGAATGGGGGTAAGTAGGCCTACTTCTTTCATGCTCTTAGGGAATGAGGTAAGTAGGCCTACCTCTTTCTTGCTCTTAGGGAACGGGGTTAGTAGGCCTACTTCTTTCTACCTCTCAAGAAATGAGGGTACGTACGCCTACCTTTTTTGAGGAATGGGGTAAGTAGGCCTACCTTTTTTGAGGAATGGGGTAAGTAGGCCTACCTCTTTCTTGAGGAATGGGGTAAGTAGGCCTACCTCTTTCTTGCTCTTTTGAGGAATGGGGGTAAGTAGGTCTACCTCTTTATGGCTTTTTTTGAGGAATGGGGTAAGTAGGCCTATCTCTTTCTTGCTCTTAGGGAATGAGGGTGAGTAGGCCTACCTTTTTTCTACCTCTTAGGGAATGGGGTAAGTAGACCTACCTCTTTCTTGCTCTTAGGGAATGGGGTAAGTAGGCCTACCTCTTTCTTGTTCTTAGGGAATGGGGTAAGTAGGCCTACCTCTTTCTTGCTCTTAGGGAATGGGGGTAAGTAGGCCTACCTTTTTCTACCTCTCAAGTAATGAGGGTAAGTAGGCCTACCTTTTTCTACCTCTTAAGGAATGGGGGTAAGTAGGCCTACCTTTTTCTACCTCTTAGGGAATGGGGGTAAGTAGGCCTTCCTCTTTCTTGTTTTTTAAAGGAATGGGGGTAAGTAGGCCTACCTCTTTCTGGCTCTTTTAAGGAATGGGGGTAAGTAGGCCTACCTCCTTGTCCTTTTCTGCGAAAGGGAATCAGTAGGCTTATCTTTTTTTTCCTGGGGAATGAGGTAAGTAGGCCTACCTCTTTCTAGGTCTTTCGAAAATCAATTTCTATTTGATCATTATTCTAATTATCGGCATTGATAACAGCAGATTTTTATGTCCGGAACTATAATGATAATAGTTTTAGTAACAATGATAATATTAATGATGATGATTATGATGCTGCTGATGATGATAATAGTGATGATGATGATTATAATGATGATAACAGCAATATTGATAATTATGATAGTACTTCTACTACTAATGA
>NC_091557.1:2999695-3002195 GCF_042767895.1 Penaeus vannamei | reverse complement strand
TTGTTCTGCTGGTTAAAAGTTGTTCTTCAGGGAGTAAGAATTTCTGTAGGAGGTAAGATTTTGTTCTGCTGGTTAAAAGTTGTTCTTCAGGGAGTTAATAATTCTGTAGGAGCCGTTGAGGATTTTGCCTCTGCTGGTTGTCAATCTAGAGCCTATGTTCTTTAGAGGTAAGTAAAGAATGTTCTGCGGGAGGTGGGAAGTTGTTCTAAGGGGGATAATATTTTGTTCTGGAGGTAAAAAGATGTTCTTCAGGGAGTTAATAATTCTGTAGGAGGTAAGATTTTGTTCTGCTGGATATAAGTTGTTCTTTAGGGAGTAAACATTTCTGTAGGAGGTAAGATTTTGTTCTGCAGGAGTTAAGTTGTTCTTCATGTTTGAAGTTTTCTTCCAGGGGTAAGATTTTGTTCATCAGGAGGTGAGTTATTCTGCAGGTTTTATTTTGTTCTTCAGGGAAGACAACTTTTTGCAATGGAGATTTATATAACATTTTGAAAAAGCACAAACCAGAAGTATCTTTATGCAGACTTTTTTTTTCTCTCTCTTTTTTTTTAATTATTTTTTATTTATTTATTTATTTATTTTTTTTTTTTACTCAAGAACCGTCGGTGATTATACCAACAAAAGCCAAAGAATTTAGACCATTAATCCAATAACACATTTTAATAAACTACATAACAATAGCCACACACACACACACACACACACACACACACACACACACACACACACACACACACACACACACACACACACACACACACACACACACACACACACACACACACACGCAAACACACACACACACACACGCACACACACACACAAACACACACAAACACACACACACATACACACACACGCACACACACACACACACACGTATATATAATAATAATAACCAATAATAATAATATAATAATAATAATATAATAATAATAACAATAATAATAATACCCAATTTATCTGATATATATTTTTCTCCATTCTATCCCCCCCCCCCCCCCGCCATCAGGACCACGTGGGGATCCGATCCTTGGGTTCGAGGATCCTACAGCAGCCTGATCACCACCGGCGGGTTCCACGACGGCCTCACCTCCAGGGCTTCGCTGAGGGTTCCGCTCTACGCTGGAACCAAGATGGTGGGTTTGCTTTTTGGTTGTGAATGGGGAGGTAGGGGTGGGAGGTGGGGTGGGGGGTGAGGGGTAGGGGGTGGGGTGGGAGGTGAGGTTGGGGTGTGGGTTTGCTTTTGGCTGTGAATGGGGGTGGGATGGGGGTGAGGGGTAGGGTAGGGAGTGTGGGGTTGGGGTAAGGGGTAGGGGGGTTAGGGTGGGATGTGGGGTGGGGTAGGGGTTAGAGGTGTGGGTAGGGGATGTGGGTGAGGGGTAGGGGAGTGGTAGGGGGTTGGGGTGAGGGTAGTTAGGGGTTAGGGTGGATGGGGTTAGGGGGTAGGAGTTAGGGGGTGAGGGGTAGGGTAGGGTTGGGGTTGGGGTGGGAGGTGGGTGGGATGTGGGGTGGGGTAGGGGGTTAGGGGGTGGGATGTGGGGTGGTAGGGGTTGGGGTGAGGGGTGGATGGGTGGGGTGGGGTTAGTGAGGGGTTGGGGGTGAGGGGGTAGGGGTTAGGGGTTGGGGTGTGGGGTGTGGGGTAGGGTTATAGGGTGGGATGTGGGGTTGGGGTGAGAGGTAGGGGTTAGGGGGTGGGGTTGGGGTGAGGGGTAGGGGTTAGGGGTTGGGGTTGGGGTGGGGTGGGGTGCGGGTGATACAAGTGTGTTATGAGGACATCGGTTTGATCAGCGTGAAAAAATGATTTTTTTTATAATCTCTCTCTCTAATTCTCTTTCCTTTCTCTGTCTTTCGCTTTCTCTCTCTCTCTCTCTCTCTCTCTCTCTCTTTCACACACACACACACACACACACACACACATCCATATACACACACACACACACTCACACTCACATTACCACAGACACATACATATTATTACACACATTATTCACACATACAAATACATATTATATACATACACACACACACACACACACACACACACACACACACCACTGCTAAAACTACCACAACACACAATAATATACCACAAATATCTTAATAAACGTCTAATGTCAATCTCCACGCCCTCTATTTCTCGCAGGTGTTGCAGTGGGCGGGCGAACACACCAGCCCTAACAGGTTCAGCACCGTCGACGGCGCGATGGGCACTGGCGAGCGGGAAGCCAAGAGACTCCTAAACGCCCTACGTCTGGAAGGCGTTTGAAGTTAGAGAGTGCGGGACCAAAACTTTTTTTTTTCTTTTTTTTTTTGGTGGCGGTGGTGGTAGCGATGATGGCGGTCTTTCCTTTTGATTTTTTAGATTATTTCGGTCAAAGTTACAAGTAAAAGAGCTTAGATAAAACAGTGTGTGATTACCCTCTTTCTTTAAGTATGTCACGTTATTTCTGTCTCTTGTATGCACTCTTGTGTGTATGTGTGTGTGTGTGTGTGTGTG